>NW_010248162.1:0-70633 GCF_000690775.1 Eurypyga helias | reverse complement strand
AAAGGAAAACAGCAATGGGAAAAATCCTAAATGATACAACAGCTCACCAGTGCCAGCTGACACCCAGCCAGTCCTAGAGCAGTGAGAGCTAGAAAGTGCCCAGGAGAGCCTGAGAGTGTCTCGAGAGACACACACTCCTCTCAGACCAATGCTCCCCCAGCTTATACACTGAGCATGACATCCAATGGAATGAAATACCCCTTTGGTCAGTTTGGGTCAGCTGTCCTGGCTGTGTCCCCTCCCAGCTTCCTGTGTTCCCAGCTTCTTCTCTACAACTGGAAGATGAGAAACTGAAAAAGTCCTTGACTTGATACAAACATTGCTTGGCCATAACTAAAGACTTTAGTATGGTGTCAATATTCTTCTCAGCACAAATACAAAACAGCCTCATACCACCTACTGTGAAGAAAATTAACTCTATCCCAACCAAAACTAGCACAGCAGTTTTCTAAACTATGCAAGAAAGTGCTACATCAAAACAGTCACTTGTCAGAGTGTGTGCCCTGAATTCATAACTCTGGACTGTAAATGGTGTGGGAGAGCAACTCATGACATTAGCCATCCAGTGGCTGTGTTTCTGTGAAGAATTAATGGTTGAAAATCGGATGTTCATCGACTGGAAATTGGCCAGATACAGGAGTGTGGCCCGCAGATCTTTGAAGAGAACTTCAGGTGGAGAGAAGCAAACCTGGCTGTCACCCATCAGGCTTATAGAGGATTTAGAGTTCAGACCCTGACTCTGTTGAACTTAACAGGAAAAGCTTGTGTTCCTGATTAAAACCAGGGAAAAATTCTTACTGTGGCAACACAAGCTCATGTGCATGTAGCTGTCATTTATATAATGCACCATATCAAGACATCCACTAAAATTAAAGTGGCTTCCTCAGCTGCGGTGAGCCACCCTATTTTCTGCTATAAATAATTAATCCATTTTTGGCAGCAAAAGTAGTCCCTTTGGGGGAGACTGATCAAGGCCATTCCCAGGGTCTTGGAGCTTTTAATGTGTTTTGCAGCTGGGCTGCTTTGTCTGTCATGCTGGTCCTCAAGCCCTGGCTGGCAGTCACATGAGACTAAAGGTGTGCTTGCAATACTGTTGGGGTTGCACAGATTGAGCGCGATGTGGTCACCCCGTAAAGCTGTAAGGGAGTTAGTTTGTGTCACATCTTGGTCTAAGGACTGAAGAAATCTGTGGGCACCTTCCCACTCATAGCTTCTGACATTGCTTCTGGTGGGATGAGTGTATGGTGATCTTGAATGCCTTGACTTTTCCTGTGTCCGGCATGTTTTACCCTTTCAGACTCTTGAAAGGATCGTTATTTGGTGGGAGTTTGGTCTGTGAGGATGCGCTGGTGTTTGTAAAGCGATCTGTGATCTCTTAGTTGAAATCGTGTTTCTTATTGCTGTGAAAATGTAAGTGGTATTGACTCTGAGTGCAATAAGCCTTCTGCCAGGGAAGGCTTTCTTGACTCTGTTCTGAGGGTAAACTACTTTTTAAGAGCACTCTATTATGCAGGGTCATGCGGGTGGGAAGACTCGCTGCTCTGGCTGGTGCTGCATCAGTCAGAGAAATTAGAGGTACTCAAAGGTGCAGCAATTTTAAACACAGTTCTTGCAGGGAAGATGTGGTGTTAGCTGTTGAGTCTTGCTGGGAGACAGCTTGAGCACTTTTAGATTTTATTCAAGTGTAAGTTTTCATGTGAAGCAGTGGCGAAGGCTGGGGCTGCAGTAGAGTTTTCATGTGAAGCAGTGGCGAAGGAGTGGTGAAGGCTGGGGCTGCAGTAGTTGCAGTGTGATGTGCTTCAGCCTGCAGGTAGGCTGCTTTCAAAACTGGGGCACTTTTGCTACTGCTGAAGACCTAAAAGCATAGCTTTTGATGATTAGATGTACAATAAGCAAAATTCAGATGAGAAGGAACTGCTTCTCTTGTATGTCAACAGCCTCAGCCAGTAAATAACGCTTTTGTGGTCTTTGATTAAAACTTGAAGGAAGTGAGTTAACTGCTTGAGAGCACAGGAACATCAGAGTTACCAGGCAAAACTGGAACAGCGTCCTGTTTGGTGGTGTTCCTGCTCTCCTGCATCATTGTATCAGGGTTATAAGGGGAAGAAATCCAGGATTTTGAGAGATATAACCACTTTCCCTGGAAAAACTGAGAAAATCTTTCTGTATTAGCTGTAGTTGGCTTGAGCTAAAATTTACCGCTCTGTGGTCAAGATTGAAATTGTTTATTGATGTTTGCTTAATTCATGAAATGCTGAGGAGGCAGTACTCCTTGGATTAAAGCAGGTGCTTTTGCAACTGCTGTAGGGGTAGGTACCACATCTGCAGCAGCCTGGGCTAAACCTGGTCCCTAAACTCGGCAGCAGAAAATCACGTGGGGTCTTTGCCTGTGAGGATCTGGAGGATCCTGTGTGTTTGGTAGTATGGGTTACAGCACCAGAGGATGTGAGAAGAGCTCCACTTACACTTAGTGCTATCCTAATGATTTCTACCAGCTAAGGATCTAGCTGGTTATTCTTCAAGCAGTGTGAAGAGCTGGGAATCAGGAGAACATCTGCAGTTCCAGGTTAGATGGCAGCTGATGTCAGTAACTCTGCTTTGAAGGGATTACTGCCGACCCTGTCCACGAGATAACACTTTGTCATGACCCCATCTTGTAATGCCACTTTATGCCTCGAAGCATGAATGTTAATTACCAGTGTGAGCAGAACCTGGCAGCTATTGCCTGAGCCAGGAGGGGACAAACCTGCCCCCAACTATGGTTCAGCTGCTCAGAAATCACTGCAAGCGAGGAGGACACTGGGTATTGACATGCAAGTGGTAAAACAAAGCAGAGGCATGAATCTACATATGTTGTCCCCTTACTCTTCCACCCAGCAGAGCCATTAAATGGTGTAATATAATGCGTGTGTGTGTGTGTATCATTCCTTTGTGGCAGCTCTGCTATCATGAATAGGAGCAGCACCGTGTTGGCCACAGTATGCTGGCCCTTGCCAGTAATAAGCTGCAGCATCTGTATTAGCCTTTTCGAAAGCTGGCCCTGCCACTGCTCTACTAATCCTGCTCAGTGGAGTGCACTGCTCTGCCAAAAATCTCTCTCTGCATTCCCCGTACCCAGGAGCTGCGACTGCAGAGCGGTGACAGGTGCTGGGCTTGCTCATGTTGGTGGGTGCCATCGCTTTGGCTGCTGTTCTCAGTTTCATTTCCTCTCCAGCTCTAAAGTTTAAATACTTGCAAGTAGAATGGGCTGGATTTTGATCTAAAATAAACATGACACAGCTATTATAAATGTGACTATAGAATTTGTGCTCCCACCAATGCTTGGTGAGTTTAAACACAAGAGAGTGGATAACAGTGGAAATAGTTCGTATTAAAAAAAAAAAAAGCCAAGTAGTCTTCAGGGCTGTAAATCTGTTTGTCAAATTCACAAGTGCTTTGATTCAAGGCAAAGTCCATAAGATACTGAAAACTAGGCTTTCTGTTGCTGCCTTGAAATCAAAATGAAGCCAAAAATCATAGAACCGAATTAATCCATCTTTGAGTTAAATCTTGCAAGTAATACTGTATAAACACTTTAGATCCAAAGGGGATTATAAGCAAATACTGAGCTGATGGAGGAGTTTAAGGATGTTCTGAATTGCAAAGCAGGCATTTAGAAAGCATTTCTGGAACCATGTGGGCTGGGAAGGCATGGAGGGAGGGATGAGGTGGTGCTTAGGGCAAGTAGCTAAGGGGAAATTAGACTTGACTGAGCCTGGAGAGACTGAATGAGAGCAGAAGATGAGGAAGGTAATGCTGCAGATCCAAGAATGGCTAAAGGTTTGGGGGTCAGCAGTGCCTTACCCCCCCTGCTGCATCCTCTCTGTGTGCTGTCTGTGGTTCCTGTGCTTGGTTTGCTTGATGGGTGTTGGGGTGTTTTCTGCTGGGTACTATGGCAGAGTAGAATAGGTGCAAGCCTTGTCTGCTCGCAGCCCCAGTGTTGACTTGCTGTGTGGTCTTGGGCAAAAGTCCTAGCCTTGGTCGGTGTCTGTTTACTTATCTGTAAAATGAGCATCAGCCCTAATATGGAACTTGTATCATAATTAAGTCCAGGAACTGGACATAATTAAGTACCTGGGATGGTATTTTACTTTGGATCAGTCTGTGAAACAGTGGGGTATCAAATTCTGTGTATTCATGATGTATTATGGATCACCTCATTTATTGTGATTGGAGGGGAGAGGGAGAAGAGCCAACTCATGTGTTTTTCATGATGAGGAAAGATAATGAGCGTATTGTGTAGTTTTTAATGCTGTACAGAGGGGTAGCTCCAGAACACCAAGTGCCAGACTCTTCCTTGTAGAAGACAGGTTCTTGAGTTGATCCTCATTGTATCTCTGACAGAATACACATGGTTAATTGATGGCTTCATCTCCCAAAGATCAGTAGATAAATCTAAAGTCTCCATTATCCTACCTCTTCAGGTACCTACCTGTATTTGATATTTTAGAGAAATTATTTGAAATAAATGTTATTTTGTTTTCCTAGTATTTTGGATTTTTTTTTTCTGTTTGAAATGCTTTGACTTCTCTGTTATCATTTTTACTTGCTGTGACTTGTGGTGCAAGCTCCCTGCACAGTTAATTTCCTTGGATGATTTATTTACCAGTGACACAGCAGAGCCCTCAACATAGTAATTGCAATGATGTGATCATCAAAACATCAAAGGCAGGAGCCCCTGGTTTCTCATCTCCCACATGCCTCTGCAGTCCTCCCACCTCTCCCTTCGTGATCTCTCTTTGTTTCTTTAATCCTCTTGGAGAAAGAAAAAAAATATCTCTCAACTAGATAAAAACTGGGTGAATGCTGGAGCAGCTTCCTGTACATAGCTGCTGAGATGGCATCCTTTAGCCAGAGAGTACCAAAATGCTGTGTTACACCCTTGGGGTTTTGCTGCCCTTATGTCCCCTCCTTGACCCAGTGCTTTAACTGGCTGTGTCCCAGCAAAGATGGGTTATATTGCAGCTGGACAGGGAACAGGGGTGTGCTGCCCACACTGCTCTTCCCAGAAACGAAGTGGGAAAGTGGGGTGGGTATGTGGGGAGACCCATGGTTTGCTTTTTCCCTATCTGGTGAAAAGCAGCTGGGTTTGCATCCCCAGGAATCAGCCAAGTCTTCTGGAAGAGGGGAAGGAGCTGGCTCCTTGATGGGCTGGAGGCTCCTTGCTAATCTGTGCACAGCTCACAGACCTCTCCGGTGGTTCGTGTCACCTCTGCTACATGGACGTTGTCCCAGGCAGAAGTGATGATCACCCTGGCACTGACTGACGTTTGGGTCTTCAGAGTCATCAGCCTGTCCCGGTGTGCACTACAGATGCTTGGGCACAGTAACTGCTGCAGTAGGAATCAGAGTGTGCTGGATAAACTCAACTGTGTAGCTCAGGAATGTTTTTCCACTTATGCAGCCCTCCCCTCTTTGCCCTCTTCCCTCACATAAGATGAGAAAATACACCTTGCAAGAGAAGATGACAGCTGGATGAAGCTGAATCAAAATAGGCTTTAGCAAGGGAATTTCAGTTTCAAACCTGCAACAGAAAAAACTTAAGTACTTGAAAAACAAGGCCTTTCACTGGTCTAAACGGGGTTGGAGAGCTCCTCTCTCTTCTGTTTCTCTCTGGCCTAAGCAGATGTTCATCCTTTTGCTGGTTCCTGCTCAGCTCTGCAGCCTGCTGCAGGTGCTTCAGATCGTAAGGTTAGTGGGAGCTCTGGGTTGCTCCTGCATTGAACAAAATCTCCAAAGAGCTTGAGTTTTGGAAGCGGCTCCATAGCAAGGAGCTGAACACTAGTAGGGGAAATCAGGACTGCGTGGAAGGAGAAAGTCTGGCAGTGCAGCTTGTTGAACTGCTAAATCGTTGCTTAAGGCATGCTGATTTTGCCAATTGAGGCTGAGACCATTAATTTGTTTTATGTGTGTGCACATCTCATTTAAGCATCTTTGTGTTATTGGGGAAAAACAGAAGGGGAGAAAGTACTGGGAATCATGTTGATATGTTTTTCTTCATCTTCTGAAATGCAACTGGAAGCCCTAGATCCTGCTGAGAGCAGAGCAGGGGGATTCCTGCTCCCAAGATGTTCTTTGGGATTCGGAGGGACCAGCTGACACAAGGTGGTGCGCTTAACCCTTGGCACAAACCATCTCTCATCCCAGACAGCAGGAGTGCAGGCTGCCGCTGCTCCATTACATGCTAATAGTCTGAGAAATGAAATAAAATTATTAGTGGAATTGTTAAGTGGACCTGGAGCCTGCATCAGAAATCTTTCCACAGAAGGGGTTGGAGCATGCAGTAACAAAAAAAAAAAAAGCTGCAAAAGCAAGATTACTGCAGGATTTAACTGTTTCTGTGATATTTTAGTATGGTGCAGCAGGCTGTCTGGAGGAGGTGATGTAGCTCTGGATGGGGCACTGGGCTGAGACACAGCTGTGCTCAGAAACTTGCTTTTTGTGTCGAGTCAGGCTACCGGTCTGTGTTTCAGTTGCCCTGTGAGAAGGAGTGGCATCCATGAGAAGGCCTTCATAGTGATGGAAGAGCATTTATGATCTAGCTTTGAAACCAGATGTTTTCTATGTTGGCTTGGAAATACACTCTGACTTTCATATGCCAGAGCAAAGTACATCTGCCTTGGCTTGCTGTAGGTCAGGTGCTGCAGAATCTGCTGCAGGAGGAAGGGCAGATGGGATGATCTACAAAGCAGTTTCTGAGCACTGGGATACAAATTGCAGTGGCAAGTGACACAAGTGGTTATGTATCATATATCCCTCCGTGTTAAACCACTCCACATATGCAGGGTAACCCAGGATCCGTCTAGTAAGTGGAGTGGGAATGTATTTTTTGTGTACTTTGTTGAAAGGAATAGCTGTTGAATATGGTCCTTCCCAATTTTTTTGGTGACAACACCATTGGAAACTGTATCATCTCTAATTCAGTCTTTTGAGAAGCATCCTCACAAGGCACTGAAGCTGAATATCGCTGTAATTCAGCTCTACGCGTGTCAAGTCCAGCACTTCAGGATTGCCATCCTGGAGAAAAACATGTTCTGAATCTGGCTGCTGAGTGCTTCAAAATACACAGCAAGAGTCCTTAGTGTGTACTGGGATGTCCTGGGGGGCAAAGCTCCACTCTCTGAAGGGATGACAATCTCTGAGATGGGATGGAAGCAGCTCCTAGATGGAAAATGCATGGAATTTGCAAATTTCATCTTTGCTGTAAGTTTTAATGTGGGGCATGCTGTTTGTCTCTTAGTGAAGCTGGTATGACCCAAGGAGGAGTTATCCCCTAACTTCTCCTGTACCAGGAAGGAAGATTATGCTGGGGGGTGACTGCCCCCACCATCTTCCAATCTGGGGAAAAAAAAAAAGGCAGGGTTGCTCAAGCTTGCCTGCAGAGCTTATAGAGCATGGGAACTGCTCTTCCCATCAGGGAATGCACGGTGGGGCATAGAGTGAGATGTTTAGTTGTGTTTTGTTTATGCCAGAAGCTTGGCTGTTGGTCTGGGCAAAGGCAGATGGAAGTAATTTTAAGGGACAGGAGCCAGCTGACAGTTGCATCTTGCTACAGAAGTGCTATGGGCTAGCCAGTCCTTAGAGGGAGTTTTTATCCTGATCCTTGTCATTTAGTGGTTGGTCTGTGCCCTAAGAATGGTATTTTATACGCCCTTACTGTCTGTGCATGGGGTTTTTAGATGCTGCTGCAATGCCAGCCCTCCCTGTTAATGATGGGGAATGATGATATCTATGATGTTTGCGGCTCTTAAAGACTCGTGGCCCTTTGTTTTTGTTTGCTTTTCTTACATCTGAAACTACAAACTCTTGGAGTCTTGACACTGCAATAGCTGCTCTCCCTTTGGGAGACTTGTAGCTTTTGGGGTAGCTGAGGAGACCTTGGAGATAGGAAACTCAGAAGGCAGATGAAGAGAAGCCCAAATAAGTTTATAATGCATTTCTCAATACTTCCTATATTCTGATGCCAGACAAAGCCTTATCTTTCATCCCATAATTATGTGATTGACTGTGGGTGACTTAAAGCGAGCTTTGGAAAGTGTTGATTTTATCTATTAGATGCTTTTTATGATCTCCAAGTGTAGACATTGGTCCTAGAAGGAAAGGTTTGAGGGCAAATTCCTAGTTTCATGAATTTCACTAGGAGAAGAACTTTGAGCCTGTTTAACAGGATTGTCTGCATTTAGATTTCTATGAGATATGGTTAAGTAATGTGCTGCTGATGGGGTCTGCTTCCTCTTCCCACCTTCCCCTTCAGTTTAAGCTGTGTCGAGTGTGTTTTCTCTGAGATACTGTTATTTTGCCTTTTTTTGAGGGGAAGAAAAAAAAAACTAAACTTTTCATACATGTCCCAGAAAATGAGCAGAACCCATGGCTGAAATTTTTGAATCATCTTGGAATGAATATTTTTCACTCTCTACACACTTAGCATTTTATAACCTGTCTGGTTTTATTTTTGGTTGCCATCTTCTGGATCATACTCTGTGTAATGGTTCATAGTGAAAGAAAATAAACATCAATAGGTGGCAGGGGGAATAGATGCTTTTCTAGGCTGCATTAAATTGCAGCTGTGTAGGACAACACTAGCAAAGTGCAGCTCAGAAATGTGATACAGGGCGCAGCAATTGGTCAGACCAGTAATTACAGAAACCACGTCCACTCGTAGCTCCTGGCTGCTGCTTAAACCCACAGCCCGAGCTCGTACGTGGCCTTTCCCAAAGGAAAGGGGAAAAGAGCAAGTTTGTGAGCTTCAGGCTAAAGTGAACAGATAAGAGGCTTTGAAAACTGAAGGGTCTGGTTTGAATCAAATACTGGAAGGGTGGGGTGAAAGGAATTGGGGGCTTGTATGCAAGAGGGTTGAGTCAGTGCTGTTGTCATCAGGGTCTCCTCTTACAGAATTAGTGATTTTTTTTTTTTGCCTAAGAAAACGATTTATCAGAATCCAAACTGAAGACAGAAGTCTCCAGCTAGAGACTCCCTGGCTAAGGCACATGGTGCTGTGTGGTGTAATCTCGTTTCTCCAGCAAGGTCCTTCTGCCACTTGCGCCATGGCTGTGGCAGAGCGAGCCCTCAGCATGCTGCCGAGGGTCCTGCAGGCTGGCAGCAGCTGAGGACCTGTCAGTCCTGCTCACTGGAAAATTGTAAGCATCAGGAACCCCATGAGATTGCATTGGGGATTAATTTGCCTGGGGCAGAGTTGAAGTGAAACTACTGCAGTCTTTTTTGGAGAGGAGAGCATCTCTGTTCCTAGAACACCTGATGCTATGGGATACTACATTTGGAGGATGCTGCCAGCTGAACCTCTGCACTCCTGTGTCAAAACCTTTTTCCTTCCTTTCACCCCAGCAACTGTGAGTTTGACTGCCTGGTACTGCACACTGACCCATCCATGGGGGTACATAAGGATGTGTGTCGGGGAGGGGCCCTAGTCCCATCTTCACACAATCCTTAGTCCTGCAGCAGGGGCCTAATTTCTCTGAAGTACAGCGTGGCTTTTAGGAACAGCTTGTTTTCTCTAGTCCAAATCTTGGTTTTGTGGTGAGCTTTTTTCAACTGTAACAGAGCAGAGCAATGCTTTATTTAAAAAGATGCTTCTTGATAGAAAAATACATGAAAGCAGGGGCAACAGGGAGATAGTGGCAAGTGAGAAAATCACTTGGAAACACCCAAAATCACTCACTCCCAGTTTTTGTTCCTTGTCAGGCTGGTTGCTACTGACCCAGGGAGCTGGGAGTGCTGCTGCAGCATTCTGCTCTGCTTCTGCTGAGCCTAGGTCTGTCCCAGCACTCACCCAGATACCTTCCCATCTTGCATAGAAAGTAACAGCTCATAAATACAAAGCTGCATCTCTGGACGGGAGATTTCCCAGGGCAGCTGTTCTGGCTCTCTACATTAAATCTTAGTGTGCTGGGAGGAGGTAAGTGTTTGAAAATGCACGGCTGCAGGATCCTGAGCTCCTCCTGCCCAGCTGCTGTTTGCAGCATGCAAGGCTGGGGCGTACCCTTCCCTTAACTTAATTTTTAGGACAGGGCTTGCTTTACATCATTTGTTCATTGCTGATGTGGTTGGCGTTAGCGGGAGCTGTTATGGCCCCTTCCTGGCTGGTGGGTGACAACGGATGGACCTCAGGCCCCTTGTTTCCTTCCTGAATGAGGAGACAAGGAGAGCTCTGAACAGCCTGAGTGCAGCATCTACCCTTGCATCCCCCCGATGGATTTGTCACGAGGGCACTGCCCTACGGAGCCATCTCCTCCTCACTGTGTTTTCTCCAAGGTGCCCAGAGGACGTTGGTCTTTCTCCATGTGATGTGGCCCTCCCCTCAGCAATGGCACTGTCAACTGTCCTGGGGATGACACACCCGAGCCACTGACTCTTGTTTTCCTTACCTGTTGTGAAAGGCAAACCAGTTACTGGGGTCCCAGCAGGTCTCTCTGGGTTCTCTTGTGCAGCTGGGAGTGAGACCAGCAGAATCTCCCACCCTGGGGTGAGCTGGGATGTGGCATCTTACAAAGGTGTCAGCGAGTCTGCGCATGCCTGAGCTCTTGTCATAGAATCATAGAATGGTTAGGGTTGGAAGGGACCTTAAAGATCATCTAGTTCCAACCCCCCTGCCATGGGCAGGGACACCTTGCACTAGACCAGGTTGCTCAAAGCCACATCCAGCCTGGCCTTGAAGACATCCAGGGATGGGGCATCCACAGCTTCTCTGGGCAACCTGTGACAGTGCCTCACCACCCTCTCTGTGAAGAATTTCTTCCTGATATCTAATCTAAACCTCCCTGATTTCAATTTATACCCATTACCCCTTGTCCTATCACTACAGGCTCTTGTAAAAAGTCCTCTCCCAGCACCCTTGTAGGCCCCCTTCAGATACTGGAAAGCTGCAATGAGGTCTCCTCGGAGCCTCCTCTTCTCCAGGCTGAACAAGCCCAGTTCTCACAGCCTTTCGTCATAGCAGAGGTGCTCCAGCCCTCTGATCAACTTCGTGGCCTCCTCTGGACTCGCTCCAAGTGGTCAATATCCTTCTGATATTGTCGCTGTGTTGTAGACGTCCTCTTCTCCACGGCTGGTGCAGGATGCTCATCCTGAGCAGATGTAACTTTATTATTTTCCCTTTTTATTCTTCTTAAAGAAAAAACACACCAAAACACAACCACAACTCTGGATTTGTCATGTAACAGGATAGCAAGAGTTGTCTTGTTAACCTTGCCATTGCCACGTACTTGTTCTGTGCTTGGTTGGAAAACATTGTTTGGAGAATATAACGCTCCATGGCAAATACAGCAGAGTCACAGCTTTGCGGGAACGTGGGTTTTTCCTCTCCTGAGGTAAAATGACGAGGACTTCAAATTGTGCTGTGTATCAAAACAGTTTCTTTAGAAATTGTGCTCAGCAACTTGAGACAAAATCCTTGTTGCCTCACAGGGTGCTGCAGATTAATGCTGGTGCAAGATTGGGCTCTTAGTACAATCTCAACCCTTTAATTAAAATAATGTGGAACAAAAAGGGAGAATTAGTTAAAAATAACAACTCTCAGAAGCCCAGCATGTCTTATATAAAAGACTTGTCCTTGCTTTCTCTGCTGCTCTGATAAGAAGAATGTTCTCCCTCTGGGATGGAGTGAATAAACTGGGATGGAACTCATTTGTTTGGGCATTATGTGTTAATTAATTTCTAACACTAATCCCTTCCTTATAAACTGTTTCTTTTTGTCTTCTGTTTTCAGATAGTAGAACACAGGCCTTTGCCAAGGAGAGGATGGGCAGGTTTCACTCTGTTACAGAAAGCTGAGGGTTGTCTTGTCCCCCTTGTCCCCAGGGCTGCAGAGGTTTTGCCTTGCCCTGCACAGAACTTTTTTGTTTTTGAGAGTCTAGAGGTTTCCACAAAGCCCATCCAAAACGTGTGAAACTTAAATTCACCTGAAATGTTGCTTGACCCTCAGCTGTTGTATTGCAGCCTCTTGCTGGTGTGGTTCCTGGGAGAGCAAGGTGAGGGAGGTATTCCCGTATGGCACTGGTGCTGCTGGGAGGGACCTGGGCTCCCCCGCGGGTTGTGGGTTCTGCATCCCTGGGCCAGAACTAGCAGTGCCAGTATCCTGTACTGGGCATGAAAGCACTAGGGTGACTGCACTATAATGGTTTTAGTGGGAAAACCCCCCACACGTACACTTCATATGAAACTCTTTGTTTAGAATAAACTAAAATAATCTTTGAGCCTCTGGACAACAAGGGCTGGTTTTGCTTTTGCAGCCAGGCTTTCCTAGACTCCCAGTGGAATCAATTTTGGTTTTAAGTGGTCTCTTTAAACTGATGGGAAGCTTGCCATTCAAGCGGGGGAAGACATGGGATCTTTCTCTGATCTTTAAGTGATTTAGAGATTTTTTTTTTCTTAGTTCTTTTGATCACCAGTTATTCCTGCCTGCCACTGCATCCTGCTTACTTAGCTTTGTCCATTCTTCCACAATCAATATGAGCTGCTCAATTACTGGAATTGAAGAATAATTTAAAAAAAAAAAAATCCCCTCAGAGGCTTCAGCAGGTGAGTATTCCTTAGAATATGATAGGATGGTTTTTAATTCAAACTGACTTGCTTCTTCATTTCTAATCTATATGTAAGTGTCTACATGAGTGAAAATCCTTGTTCAGGGAGAGGTAAAATAATAATAGGCAATGCTGGAAGAGGGCTAATCTTTCATTCTGTCCAAGTATCTAAGCTACTGCAGGTGTCTCGAGCGGTGACTTCATGTGCTGCCCTGCAAAGCCTTTCCCGCAGTGTTACTGCTGTGGGCTCGCTTTCTGCTCACAGACTAAGGGGTGACCTCTGGCCTGTTGTCTTACTGTAATTTCAGGTGAATTAAGGGACAGACTATTAAAAAAAAAAAAATCTATGAAACGAATTCCAGCTTGCCAACATGCTCTTAAAATACCAAAGCAGGAAAATAACAATTACATAGTGGCTGTGGACTGATTTCCCACAGGGGATTTCTTGGAGACGGGTTGTTTCACTCCTTAGATGCAAGGAGACATCTGGGATCTGACTTAGGTCTAGGTGTGGAATTGGGAACATTGGTGGCCTTGAATTGCTGAGCGCAGCTTATAAAAGAAAGAGGAAAAACATCCTCTTCTTAAAAATCAATGTTCTTTTTTGTGGTCTATTTTAAATTATGTTCCTTTCTAGTCTGAGAGCAATTTTCTTCTGTTAGATATTGGTTTCTGAAGACTTTAGTCATGACAGAACTGAATTTAGCCAGTTAAAACACGAAGCAGGACTGGCTGAAGGGTTGCCACTGCCAAGATGAGCTGGGTTGAGCCCCCTGCAGAACCATCTGTTGGCCTTGGAAAGACTCCAAGTGACTCCAGAAAGATTTGGGTTGGATTGCTGGTCCCTCACATAAATAACATTCTATCAGAAAAGGGTCCATTGGGAATACTTGATGTGATTAACTACTGATATAAGCAAATCAGTCCCACTGGAGGTTATTATAGCCTGGTGAGAACTTACACTATCTAACTTAAATCCCTATTCCCATGGTATAGCCTAATAGGATAATAGATTGTTGCCATACAAAGGCAATTACACCCTGGTAGGAATTTACCAAGAGAATAAATACTTAAAAAACAGGGTAAATCTCCCAGCAATGGGATTAGATCTGAATTTCTGGCTGGTATGAGATTGTAGATATTCCCATGCGAGAAGGGGACTTCCCTGGGTGGGGAGAGGGGTGGTATTGTTGGTGCTGCTGGTTTATTGATTTATGTATGAATGGTATGAGCTAGAAAGCAAAACGGTGGCCTGTTTTTTATTACCTGTTAGGGTGGGGTTTTTTAATTTTCAGATTCCAAGCCTGTGTTTGACCCTCACTACGTATAGGGATAACAAGTTTTTTTTACTGCTCCTTCCCCCCAGCATTACTGGTGCAAATTCAGTTGTGCTGTTTACACCTGAGCCCTGCACAGCTGAGGGTTTCTGCCTGTGGAGGTTTGGGCAGTGGAGCTGAGCCATGTGCCTGCTCCTCTGCAGTGAGCTGCTGCCTGCAGTCAGTCGCTGCAGGAGTGGGGAGCATGGCTCAAACTTGGGACCAATGTCATAGAATCATAGAATGGTTTGGGTTGGAAGGGACCTTAAAGATCATCTAGTTCCAACCCCCCTGCTACGGGCAGGGACACCTGTGATGACAAATGTCATCCTTTGGATCTCAAAGTGATGATGTTCCATCTCGCTGGTAGGAATCTGATTGCTAATTAGTGTGTGTTAAGCAGAAGGAAGGTTAAATTTTGCATATCTGGAGCATAACACTGCTGCGGGCGAGGTGTGAAGGAGGGGTATCGAACCTGTGGGGCTGTTTCTGCCCCTGCCCTATGCTTTTTGGTGTGAACAGCAGCAATCCCAGGGACTGATCCCTTGGAGGAACTGCCAGCTCAGATGAACAGCAAATTTCTGCATCTGATTTCTGTCCATATAGTAAAATCATAGGGTGTCTTTTAACAGCCACAGGGGTGGCTCAGTGGGCTTGGGCAGTGTGTGCCCTGTGCCCAGGCTGCTGTCTCTGGTGGGGAGAGCCCTCACTGGGCCTGTGCCCTGTCCCCCCTGCCCCACTGCCCTGCGGGACTGGCTGCTGGCACCAGTGTGCTCGCACCCCTCTGTGAGCACTGGGAAGGGTTTTGCTGCCTTTCCATAGGGGAGGGGTACTTGAGGGTGGGCTTTTTTATCCTGTGTTTCTCCAGCTGTTGGTATATTGCAGTGGTCTTGGTGGGGATGTGCATGGGGAGGACTGAAGCTGGTGCAAGTTCTGTCTGACAGCTGCCATCATTGTGAGCACTAGGATGCAAAATATGACTATTAAGATGTGGTTGGCAACACTGGAATCCTAGGGCGCTGCCCAGGCAGTGTGTTGGAGCTCCTCCAGGCTTGAGGTTTACACGAGGGTCACCAAAACTATAAGCGACGTGTGCTGCAGCCTGCCGAGGAGAAAATCCAGAGGAGACCTCAGCAGAGTTGGATGGTTTTAGTGCTAGAGCTGCCCTCCCTGAAGAGCAGGCGTGTGGATGCAGGAGGGGCACCATAGCAAAATTCACCCGGAGGTGAATTGGCTGAATTCCCTGTGTGAGAGCAGGCTTGAAACGAGCACTGCTGCCCTGGGCTGTTGAAAGACCGGTCCTGCAGCAGCAAAGTGCTGGTGCTTTGAGGAGCTGCTTGTAGGGGATACCCAGGGGGTGGGATTGGGTAAGCGGGGTTAGAAGAGCTTAGTCAGGATGTGTTTGTTTAAAGGATCTGCTTCAGCCTGGCTCCTGTAATTAGCTAACGTGTATATCTCTGATCCTTGGAAACACTTCATTCATTAATCTAATGGAGGGAAGGATTATGCAGAGATGAACTTAAAAGATGTTAAGCAAGGTCTGGAAGGAACCAGGGCATACAGCCGTCACAGCTGCTAGAAAGTGGAGTGCCATTACCAGGGAGCCACGCCGCAGTTCAGTCTGCACATCAGTGCCTTGGTTTCATCTGCAGACCAAGTCTGCTATGAGGCTTGGATAGGGAGATTGATCTGTGTGACTCTGGGTATTATAATCTGGAGAAATGTGATAGTTTAGGATGCATGAGACTTTTGTAAGGGAAAATAGATAGTCTCTTTGCTGTAGTGTCCCAGCAATGGGACTGGATAAAAGGAAGAAGTGTGAAATGATGAAAAGGATGAAATCCATATGTGGTAATGGGAAGTGGGGATTAAGCAAGGGCAGGACAATGCACCAGATCTACAGGTATGAACTGATAAAGGCTTTTCCTAGCAAAACAGTCCAATAGCATGCCAGAGGTGCACCTACATGTGGATGTTTGACGTTCTGAATGTTGTATTCTCCAAGCCGAGCACTTTGGATGCTGTCAGGAAGCCAGCATCTCCTCTGGGGCTGCTGATTTTACCTGACTCCTCCAGGGATGCACAGTGAGGTGGGTGAATACCTCCCCATATAGAAACAGTTCTCTGGTAGAAGGCAGTGGTAGCTGAAATGGAGCAAAGCACAGGCACTAACAGGGCTGCAGCGATGGGGAATGGGACATTTAATACTCCAGTTCTCCCTAGGAAGCCATTTTATTGAGAAAAAATTCGGAAAAGCAACCTGAAATCTGAGCATTTTGGGCTGAGCTGAAGAGCTGAAGCCTGAGTGTGTTTCCGACAGCTGAAGGGGAGTCCTGCAGCTGTGGACAGGCTGGTTCCTCCTGCACTCGCTGTACTGATAGCAGCCAGGCTAAGTCACCCAGGATCAGTTTTTTCCTCGTCACAGTGTGGGTTCAGAGCCCCAGCAGCCAGCTGCTGTGTTTTGATGCATTCATATGGTGCATCCTGTATGCAGCCAAACAGCTACTGAAACCTGCAACCATGGGAATTGAGATATTTAAGGCATAAGAAAGGTATTGCGGGTTGTATTTGTAGATCAGACGAAACTTTCTTGAAATATTCATGGATCCTCCTCTTGCCTTCCATGGGAAGCTAGGACATGGGGGCTGGTCATTTGTAAAGTGATGCTGGTTGTCTTGATTCCTAATAGCCTGTGGGATAGATGAGGCTGGAAGGAAGAGAAGTGGAAACAAAACTCCCCATTCTTGACTCTGAACAGTAAAATTAGGGCTGTGGAAGAGGTGGTGTGTGTATGTAAAAATTTGGGAGAAGGAAGAGCTTGGTTTTTTACATCTTGGGCATTGAAGTTCTGAGTCTTGTTTTGTTCTCTTTTAGGCATCAAATATTCCCTTTGAAAATGGTTAAGTGAAAGTCTTATCCTATGAAGCCACTTTCTCTTCTGTTTTTCCTTCCAAGCTGGGGCAGGAGCAAACACATGACTTAAACACCTCCTGTGCCGGGCTGGCCTTCAGCATAGGCAGCAACAGGCTGAACCAGTTTGCTCATTGCTTTCCTCTCCTGACAGGCGCTCTCTTGTCCCAGGCGCTCTGGGAGGTGGTTGGCCTCTTCTCCCAGTGCTGCAGGAATTCCCCTGCCTCCAGCCACCGGCTCGGGTGCCGCGGTGTGTGGCCAGCAGCCTTCGACCAGTGGCAGTCCCACAGAGGAGGCTTTGCAGAAGACCTGAGCTGAGGTTGGGGGACTGAGTGGAGCATCAGGATAAGGAGTTAAGGAGAAGTTTTTATGGCATTTGGCAGAGGGTAAGGTGTGGAAGCAGCTTTCGCCTCCAGAAGGTACCTGTCTCCTGAGTCTCAGGTGAGAGAAACTTCTTGGTCGAGTTGACAAGTTGTTGCTTGAGCGTGGGAGAGTGTTATTGCCTTTTGAGTTGGCCATGTGTGTTCCTGTGATCACTGGAGGTGCTTCTGGGGGTTCAGATCAGAGGTGGCTGAGCATGAAGGGTATTCAAAAGCTGCTCCTAAGCTTATGCCGGGTGTTGCCATTGGCAGACCCACTCCTGGTGCGGTTCCTGATGCTGGGGCTGGCTGGGGGGTAAGGCGTTTGTTTGGATGGTACGTCTGCCATGGATGTCAGGGGGACCAAGGCTTAACCAGGCAGAGATGCTGCCCTTCCTTGGGCTGGGTGCTGGAGCCTGTACCACAAGAACCTCACAGGCTGAAAGTGTTTGCTACCACAGCAGGAGCCAGCGCTGCTTCTGGCTGTGGCGGACTTTGCTGTCCTTGCTAGGCACAGAGCCTCAACAGCTGCTTTGCAGGCAGAAGGGCAGGAGTTTGGGGCGAGTCAGGGGTGTGGGTTTTGTTCTGTTGCATGCCAAGTCTGTCCTTTAGCAATAGCTCCGTACCCTGCCCATGGAGCTGCAGGATGGGGCAGCCAGTCCTCAGATGAGCCCCTGCAGGGCTCTTCACCCCACACCTCCATCACTGGGCCTGGGAACCCACTGAAACCCCCAGGGGATAGTTGCCTTCAGGATCTGCTCCATGCTGAGCTCCCTGGTGTTTTGTCTCTTAGAAATCTGCTTGGAGCAGGCAGATACAAAAAGCTGAAAGTTTTCTGATTAATGGCAGAGACTTTCACATGTGCTTGTGTACAAACCCCTTAAATTTCATTCTAAAGATCTGGAAATGTTGACTGCTTTTCTCCTCCCCCTTCATCTATCATAATGGAAAAACTTGCAGCGGCCCTCAGAATATATAGAAATTAAATTGCTGATATAAATATGCTCTGGCATAAGACACAAACAGCTGGAAAATGTGCTTTCTCCCACAGTATTTTAAAGATGCCTAGCATCATCAAGGGCTATTCGTTAGAGCTGGCACTGTGAGCCTGTCTTGTATTTCAGAAAATAAATGATCAGCCCTACCCTTTTGGAAGGATGTATCCCAAATGTGCAGTGGGCAAGTGACAGGTCCCTTTCTGTGCTGTAGGTCGTGCTGCTCAGCCATATCTCCAAAGGGATATGTGAGTAAATCCCTGCTACTGTAGCTAGCAGTAAGCATATTGAGAAACAGATGGTGCTGTGCTACAATTTTACCTTCTGTACCACCCGTGCATAATCTAGTAATAGACAAACATGAATCGTACTCCAGTGGTTGCTCTGTTCTCGTGGGGGTTTTTGTTTCATTTAACAATCAGCTGGAGAAAGGGGTAAAGTATATTATTTGTAACTCTTTTGTTTTTACTCCCAGAGAACCTGGAAAAGTAGCATCCACTAGATTTCTCTTTGAATCCCTGAGTTTTTCTCCTTGCAATTTCTGTGCAAATCTGAGGAATGAGTTGTGTGCTGAAGGAGCTTCCAGCCTCTGTGGAAGGGGCTGATGCCCGTGTCCTGCCAAGGTCAGCTAGTGCCTGGGGATGGGTGGGCAGGACAGGGCTGTGTAGGGGAGGGACAGTCCCCTCCATCTGTCTCTCTAATGAGAGATGTTACTCACTCCATAAGCAGCCTGTACTACACTGGAGCCCCTGGCTGCTTACAGCTCTGCTTTTTCTACTGCCCCAAGACCCTCGTCTTGGAGCTTTTCCCACCCTGAAGTTTATTGCCTGTCTCCGGACAGTTCCTCCAATCCTTTTTCCTCACTGTGGCCCAAATACCCTTGTTTGCCTATGGGAAGGATGAAAAATATTTCTAGGATGTAGGGGGCAAGAGGCATACAGCAACCTCAGTTTTGGATGATAAAGACAGGACAGAACCTGGTGAGCCACCTGGTACCCTGTGACCTGCAGCATCCTATACTGAGAGGGGCAGGTGCAGGTAAGGAGAAGCAAGTTTGGCCCCTCTGTTCCTTGTGTGGCTTTTCAGCACTTGAGAAACAAGTATATGGGACAATAGGTGATGAAACTTGATGTCCTACCCGTCCCTTCCAACCAGGATGGGAGCAGGGCTCCTGGGAAGCATCTTCCAGGAGCAGCCAGGCAGGACAGCACAACCTGATGAAACAGGCAGGTAAAGGGTTCTTCGTGCTACAGTTTTGCCCATTAATCTGAATGAGAATAGCAGGTTTTGGGGGTTGGGTTTTTTTTGTGTGGGTTTTTGTTGTTTTCTTTTTTTTATGTCAATTTGATCTTCTGGCCTCAGAGCCTAATATGAGCACTCTGGCTCTGTTTCCAAGCATCCTCTTCCTGCTCCAAATGGCTTCCTCTCCTTGGCTAACCTTACATCATGTCCTCTCCAATGAGGATGGGGAAAAATGCATTATAATTTTGCAGTCTTAGCAAATCAGGAATCATGCCCATGAAAACAAATACCAGTTAATTAGGACCGTGAAATGCTGATTGAATCACAGCTCTGGTAATGGCTTGGGCAGTTTGCAAGCTGGTTTTATATCCCAAAGGGGGGAGGAGGGGGGAAGAAATGAAAATTTTTCTTTTAGAAAGCCATTTCAGCCACTCCTATCCATCTATTTAAAACTTTCTCTGCCAACAGGTACTGCTCAGTTACTGTGTTTCCGTTTGGAGTATGGGGGGAGACTGAAGTAATTGCCTAGGATAATTGTTAACAAATGCTGAATTCTTATTTATGCCCATTATAGCAGGAGCAACTTTTTTATGCATATGTATGATCTCGGATTGACCCCCATTGGGGAGTTTATGTTGATGCAGGATGGCCAGAAGAGAGATGAGGAGACTGTGGGGAACCTAGCTGAGGTAAACCCTGCTCCCAGTGTTGTCTGCTTGGCTTCCCTCTCTGCCAAGGGGACAAGGGAAAAGTTTAAAGGGGTTAAACAGAACAAAACACTGCATCCAAACTATATTTAAAAGGGGTTTTTTTTGTTGTTGTTGAAGTTGAGTTTTAACAGTCCATGCTGTCAGCAGCCCTTTTGTAGAGTCCACCCTCCTCTTCTGCCATCACCTCTCCCCTCTTGCTCCTCCCAGTAACCTACCAAACAGGCAACTCTGCTTGGTGTAGTTGTGGGCTGAGGTAACCCACACCCCTGCACCCATGTCCTGACCCTCTGCATGTACCGGGATAGGGGTTGCACAGCTTTACCTGCTGGATCTGGCCACAGCTGTGGTGATGGGTGTTCCAGCAAGCAGGGAGCTGGGATGGGTGGGACCCCAGCGCTGTCTCACACACGTGTCTGGTGGGAGACCGTGAGAAAGGGGTGAGATGTGAGGAAACCTCGCCTGGCAGGGGCAAGGCTCTATGTCCTACACGCTGCTTTCTGAAGGGGTGAGGTCCTTCTGACCTGAAAGGGCTGACTCAGCAGCTGGGGCCACTGTGGCCATCCCACCATCCTCCCCATCCCCTCCGCCTTTCCCTCTGCGCTTCCTTTCTCATTGTTGGCCTTTCTGACATTTGCCAATGTCACCGCTCCTGCCCCAGTGGCATCTGATAGAGCCACAGCTGATCTCAGACTTTTCTCTGGGTGTTTTTTTAAAAAGGGAGGGAAAAATGGACTGGAACTCCTTGCTTGCTTTCTTGGAGGGGCTGTGCTCAGCTTGAATGTGCAAAATACTCATTTTCTTAACTTGTCCTTTCTTTCTTGGTGAGAGAAACTTTGAATTTCTGTATTCTCAGTGCAGATTTCTTCTGTAAATACTGAAAACTTGAGGGAAAATGCAGGAGTGGTAACCTGGGGAGGCCTGACCTGTGTGGTATCTCCAGAAGGCACATCCTGAAGTATGAGGCAGACTTACGGCTTTTCTATGCTGATGTATATCGGTGGGTCCCAGCTACGTGGGTCATTGATTCCTGACCCATCTGTGTTCCTGTATTAGTTACTAGTTTCATTTCAGTATAAATAACTTGGGATGGGTTGAGTAGTTAGCGATTGCAAAATGCCTACTGAGCCCAAGAAGTGAGCAACAGCAGGAGCTGTGGGATGTGATGGAGAGTCACCATTGGCGATCGGCATGTTGGTAGGGCAGCGTGTGGAGCTCCCATGGTATGCCCGGCCTCGCTGCGAGCCTATTGAGGGCAGCTGGAGACTATTGAGGGCAGTTGGAGTCTTTCCATCCATTTCAATGGGCTTTGGATCAAGCCCATGGCATGCTGCTTGTTTAATTTGGAGGCCTTCTGAGGATAAAAGCATCCTTTCAATGGCTGCTCTTTTTCCTTCTTCTTTGGTTTAGCTGCTCCTTGCACCCCGTGCTGTTGGAGGCACCCTGACTTTCTGAGCAGCCAGCAGCTCATGTGCTTTGGAAAGCCTGCTTCAGTCTTACCCGTGGCAACATTTACTGCCCTGTGTAAGTGGTGTGGTCCCTCTGTGGGGAAATGCCATGAGCTGCTTATTTCCTTTTCCATGGTCAAACCCTGAGTATCGAGGCTCACCTTCAAGAAATGTTTACACCGGAGCTCACCTATTCTAACAACAGAACGTACTGATTTGCCTTCTTTGGAATTCCAGATGGAATTCCTGATTTATTTGTCCAGAGCTGGCAAACACACACTGTACGAAGACTTTGTTAGTAAAATGAGGCACTACTTGCTGTAATAACAGATAGTACACTGTGAAATGATGGTTTTTTGCTTCCCAGCTCAGGAAGCGTGGTTTGCAGCAGAACTGCATTCTTAGAAAACATCTCTCTATAGCTCCACAATTGCTGGCAACTTATTATATAGATTTACAATACCAACTTCTTTTTGCCTCTTCTACTTACCGGTGGTCTTTTCCCACTGGTTTGTGATTCTCCTTCTGCAAAAAGTGGCTGGGAAAAGGCACTGCTTTGCCTCAAAAGGCCTTGAACTGAACTCACCCTTAGCAGGTGTAACAAGACCTGTTGACTTCAGGTTGTGTTGGATCAAGTCCCAAATAAAAATGGCAACAGGACCATTCTTACTTAAGCACGTGAGGCTGGATGCTGGTGGTGTGGCCTGGGAGAGCCCATGGCATTGCCCTCATCCCTGCTGACCTCTGCCAACCAGCAATAGTGAGGATGGGGCTCAGTTACTTTAAAAATGAATTTTGATGGAAAGCCTATAATGGAAATTAATCCTGCTCTGCTGGGTTTATGGTCTGAAACTGGGGGTAGGGAGAAGAAGCACAAAGACATCCAAGATGATCTCTTGGTTAATGTTTGATAGGATGCAGCGTTCTAAACTGTCATCTGAGCATGTACGTAAGGAAGGACAAGTCCTTTCCTGGGTGTACACTTTTCCTGGGCTAGGCATAACCCATAAAGTGTAATCAAGGGCAGAGCATTACTATGAGTCATGATTTTTCTGGAGGCTACAGCATCCCGGGTTACTCATCCTTAAAGAATGAATGCACTGAGGATATAATTGCAATAGTTAGACATCACTTATTCTTACTCTTTAAAATAGTCTTGTCAGGAGACTGATAGGTTTGGGTTGTTATTTTTCTCTTTGTGGCGATATATATCATGCAAAATGCTGAAACTTTACTACCTAATTTATGCTTCCTCTTGCAGCGTTGTAGATCTCTGCCCGGTACTTAGGTTATGTAGTAATTCTACCCCATTTGCCATAGATTAACGAGGCTATAAAATAATCATAAAGCTGGGGCAGCCCTGGATTTTCACGCTCCTCACGTATTAATATCTACCATGAAATACTTCATCCAAAAGTAATTACCTGACTTCTCCAGGCTCCCTTTAATACTCCTTGACACCTCAAAAGGCAGGAAGCTCTGCCTCACTTTTGGCAGGAACAGCAGCAGGGGTATGGATGCAAGTATCCATCATGGACCAATGCCTCTGGGTCTGAGGGAAGCTGAGCAGGTTTGGTACCAGTCAGGGAGCACAGTGCCTGTCCGAGTGACCTGTCGGCAGAGCCAGGGAGGAACCTTCCTGCTGCTGCTGGGGCTGTGGGAAGTGCAGGACAAACTGGTGGGGCTGCACATGTTGTCCTGCCAGCCCCTCAGTCCTCCAGACTTTGGAGGACTCAATCAGTCACTCCACTAATAAGACCCCAAATTATTTCATGGTTCCAGTAAGGGGACAGTCAGGTAGAGCGACATCCACTGCTAAAATGAAAACCACAGAGGAGTGTGGTGTTGCTCCGAGCTGCTGGGAAGCTGTTGTGATGGGTCTAGATGAGAGGTGGAGGGGACTCTGCTGACCCACCTGAATATCTGGGCACATGAGGTGTCAGAATGGTGTGTCAGTGCACTGAAGCTGTTATAATTTTGCTTCCAAAATCAGGATGCTAAAAGTATCCATTATTCCCCTGCCACTCTGGGGGAGATAAAGGTATGAGACTGCAGGTGTAGAGGGAAACATGGTTCTGTCCCTTCCTACCATTTATTTCTGTGGCACGTGACAGCTGTCTGTCCCTTTGCCCCACAGGGTCTCAACCCTCTTCTGCAGGGTCTCCTTGTCTGTCTTCAGGCTTGGGGACCGTCTCCATGGGCTGGTTATTGGGAGAGGAGACATGTGCATGATCTGCATGTGACCTGCTGCAGGGCTGGACACTAGGATGGCAAAATCAGCGGCTTTCAGAGAAATCGCTCCTCCTGCCACAATTTCCAAAAGCAGCCACGGCCTCTCCTCTGTCCCATCGCTTCCCGTGGGTCCTTCCTGCACAGGCGGAGGTCAGGGGTGCCTCCCTCTCACAAGACCCTGCCCAGCAGCAGGCTTGCACGGTGTGCGTCGTTTCTTCCGCCTGATCACAGTGCGGCTCTGGGCAAAGCCCTCTCTAGGAAAGGTGGTGGTGGCAGCGGTGTCACTTTCTGTGCAGCCCTAAGGATGCCCCTGGTTTCCACCCTGTGCTTGTTTGCTCTCTCGTTTCCTCCAGATGTGACTTGGGAGTAGCACTGAGTGCAGGATGATTCCTCACGTCACTGGTGGTGGCTCTCCCCTCCTGACGAAGCTTCCCCTAAGAGAAGGAAGCCCTTCCCATGAAGCAGAGAAGAACAGGATGGACCTCCCAGGCTCCTGTCTCATCCTGGAGCATCGTCACACAAACCTCGTGGCTGTCCAGCACACCATGCTGGGTTTCTGGGCAGGTCTCCACTGCAGAGCTGCAGACAGCCACGCTGGTGTCTGGGTAGATGGCAACCTTCCTGCAGGTCCCCAGCCTGCTCAGCTTGCCATCACCCACCCCTCTGAGAAAGGGCATAAAGATGGAGTTTGTCCAAAAGCATTCGCAGGCTCCGTGTGTGTGATAGAAACAAAGCCTCCTTTAGCTGGAAATTAATATTTTTCCTCGTGTTCTTTCATTCTTCTTTCTCCAGAGTCAAGGAGGGTGTTTTCCCTTGTATATCTTCTCCATGCTAACTGACTTGACAGGGCTATAGACTTCTACTGATGTAGAAATATGTGTGTTTAGAATTTTAAATGCAATTTGCATATAGGTATATGTTAAACAGTGACATGTATTAGAAGTCATGCTCACTGCTGCCAAATGGCACGTAGACTTCTTGAACTGCATCCACACCTGATAATATGCGTATGGATGTGTGAGGTTTCACTGAAGTCGGTGGAGCTGTGCCAAATTATAACCCTGATGCGCTGGTCATGAGGCACTGGAGGAACTAGGTCTGTGTTATAAAAAATGGGTGACACAGTCTGATGGCAATAGCGTGGTAGTGAAAGATGATAAACCCTGACTTATGAAACTGGAGCATATGCTGCTTGTTTTGAACCTGACCTGGTTTTGTAGTTCTAGGTATAGGGTATGAAAGTTTGCTGTTTGAGGTATCAGACTGCAAGCTGTTTAATCATTTATAAAGTGAAAAGGCAGTGGCACTTCCTTTCTGATGTGAAGTGCTAATTAGTTTACTATGGGATACAGACTGCAGGAAATTCATGTTTCTGGCACAGCGGCTGTTCACCTTCAAAAATGTGTTTATTTGTCAGGGTGTTATGTTTATGCTATCAGTGTAGAGCGATACGTGTACAGCCCAAGCTCCCTAAGAGCATGTAAAAAGGCAGCACCTCATTTAGAAGTATGTAAGGTAGCTGTTAAATGAGCTTATTAGAGGCTGTGCCTCAACCAGAGAGGAGAGCATTAGGTTCCAAGGCTGTGGATTGTCTGGGGTGTAGCTGGGGTTTTTAGCTACATCAGTCACTTGGCTTGGGTGCAGTTCCTTGTGTAGCACCTGGGGAGGGATCCAAATACCTATATCAGATGCTGTTATTAACCTTAAATTAGGGTAGCATAATTCTTTAATGCAGATTTGATTTGCTTTCTAAATTAACGTTTGATAATGTGAACGGGGGTAGATAAATCTTTGTGGAACTGTAGACGTATTTCTGAGATGTCCCCAAAAATCCTGCTAATATAAAGGATTAAAGTAGGTTAGTTAGGAATCTATTGTAATTTTTTTTTTCCCCATAATCTTAAAGAACAAAATTGGTTTGCAAACACTTTTTACCAGAAGTTGAATCTTGCTTTGAAAGCTCTTGACCAGGGCAGGTTGGATTACAGACTTATCCCATGCACCGGTGCTGCTTTTTAAGCATCTTATGTACTGAGAGGTTACAACATCAAAGAGAGGGTGCCCGATGACTGTATTGCACTTTATCTTTATTAAGTTGGTGATTCAGGGCCAGAGTGTAGCAAAAACGATTTTTGAAAAGTCACTTCATCTTTATTTGGGGTTAATTGCATTAATGCTTACAGCTTGACAGGCTTGTTTCATGACAGTAATTTTTTAAAAAGTGTTAGGAGGATATGCAGCTTCAGCGTTGTCTGAGAAAGTCCTAATTCCTGAGTAATCCTGTTGTTCATGCTCATGATAACTCCTATAAATCAGCACCTTTGGGCATTTTTAAAATCTAATTTCAAAAGCAGTGTAATAGTGCACTGTTGGCTTTTAACTACAGCAAAATGGGAATATTTTTGGTGGAAAATTAAATGTGTGGATTTGTGCAGAAAGGGGAAACTCGTCTGGGTGTAAGGGGATGAGACAGGGCTGCAGCTGGTTTCGGGTGGACAGTGGTACCACAGCTCTTTGTGTCCCAGCACAGACCTCAGCGATGCTTACCATTGCTCTGAGCCCATCCCAGGGAATCAGGGCTTGAGGGTTTGAACCCCTGGGGATGAAGTAACAGCAGATTTCAAAACAGTGATGTGTGCCACAAAACAGAACGGTTTCTCATGACCTTGTGAGGGCTGTCTCAGTGGTTTGGGGATTGTTGTTGGTTGTTTTTTTAATCTTTGCTGAACTGTACTATATGCTCTATAGAATATTAGGGTTGCAATTGTGTAGACAATATATGAGGACAAATCATGGACTAAAGTGTGTTTTAAGGCACTGGTTAGGACAGACATCTGCTAGCCTGTATAATTAGGCATTTTGTGTATCTCTACAATAACTCACCTTTTACTGTTGAAAGTTCAGACACCAAAAATGATCAAAGCTTTAGTTCCATTACCTGCCACTAGGGACTTTGTGTGTTTGTCCTTTTTCCTTTCTATATGTCTAATCAAAAGTCATATCCAGGAGCACTACTGCTTTGTAGATATAAGGGGAGATTGATGCTCTTGTCCTGTGGCCTCACAGGTAAATGAATTCTCTATTCATGTGAACTTCATGTGAGCTACTTTGGAAAGAACCAGTTTGGCTAAGCCTCGTTCCATTCATTTTGGTACAAAAGGTAACATGTAAGGAAGCCAGAGAATGCACTTAGGATCATCTTTTCCTATTATGTTGGTAGCAAACCTTTGTTCTCATTTAATGCTCGTTATTCCGGAATTATTATGAATAATGTAAGGAAAAGCATGAATCTGCCACACATCAAGTTTTCTGTCATCTTTTTAAGTGATGATCTCCTTGGATTGCTGTTGTGTAGGATAATTCCTTACCAGAAACGAATGCCCTGTTGTTCATATGATTGTACATCAAATTGATTTGCAGTAGCTGTCTCTTGTGTTCCCTTGAAGTGGTACATACATCTACAAAGACCTTTCCTGAGATATCTATCTTTCCCTCGCTTCATTATAGACTAGAGATCTGGATATTACAGCCTTTGGAAACCATATGGGTATCCTTCTGGCTTTCCCTTGCTGAATTGTGATCTCTGTTCTGACTCTGAGGAGTCTGGATACTATTTAGGTGTTTCAAATTAATCCACTTGCAAGCAGGTTCTGAAAGTGGAGGTCAGTAAAAGACTAAGATTGTTTTGAGTGGGTAATTCATTACCTGCATATTAAAACACCAAAATTATTCCAAATTGCATTTAGCTGCCCTTTGCATCATAACCTCTTTGCTCTTTTTTGTTCTGTGGGTCCAACTATGCCCAAGGTCCAACAGACAGTGCAACACTGTCGGACGACTACCTCATGTAACTGGGAAGGTGAATTCCAGATGGCACTTACTACTTTTGTCACTACTTCATCTGCAGAAGAGATGACAAGATGTGTGCAAAGCTTTAATTCACGAGACTGGACATGAAGTCCACGTAATTTAAAGGTGGGAAAAAGGTCCTTGCCCTACCTGAAGAGCATAAAGGCTGCAAAAGGTAATGGAAATATTGATGGGTAAAGTGTTTGGGAGCACTGAGGAGTGAGAGCCTGAATGCATATGCCTGCCTCCTGAGATGGAGCCCTCTGAGCTCATGGTTCAGGCACAGTCACTTGTGAAGCGTAAAGAGTAACTGCAAAACGTGTTCAAATTAAAGATGCCATGGGTCAGAGACCAACATTAAAAAAAACCCAATCCCCTGTGCTATGTTAAAGGAGAAAATCCTCATCCTTAATTTTTCTCTCTAATTAGGAGATAAGGAAAACAGTAAGGCACTGAGGACAGCAGGCACAGAGCAGAAGCATTAAAACTTTTCATAGTGGGTTGGTTGGATTTTCCTGGCACAGGATGGGGCTGTTCCCTCCACTATTTCTTTAACGACAAAGCTCCTTTTCTTTTCTTTTAGAACTTGAAAACTGGGGGTTTCATTTTTATCTCTTATGTTTCAATTTGGATATGACTTAACCATAACACACAGATGCCATTGGAGATTTTCCTGGCTGGTTCCTCTCTGAAGCAGTGTTGTCTGAGGGAATGGCAATTACCCACTGCCAAGCCTGGTGCTGGCTTAGGTTATTGGAATAATCTCTGTAGATATTTGTCACCACTCTCTCTGGGTAGAAAATGGGGAACTTTGTTGATGTTCAAGTTCTTAAAACACGAAACGGTGATGATGGGCAACACTGGAGGAGGAAGACTTTCTTGTGCCCACAGGCTCTAAGACAGCGTTTAAAGAAGTGATAAAACTCTTGAGATGGGTATATGGATGCTGGATTTCAATTGTAGAGCCCGAATCTTTACATGCTTCTTGTTGCCTGTCTCTCTGCTCCAGCTCATTTTGTAACAGCTTCAAATAACGTTTGAAATATAGTTGTTGTTTTCCCTGTGTGAAAGCAAGGCTCAAAGAGATTTAAACTCCCTGGCAGCAGCATAGCTAATAGGTAGGAGCACCAAGAGTTGCTTTCTTATGTGTGAGAGGAAAAAGTGTGATGCTTGGAGAGACACAGGTCCAAAGCCTGTCTAAAACGGGCAGTCATCTGTCTACAGAGCTACATCACCCCAGCTGCAACCCGGGAGCTGATGACTGCGCATGAGCGAAGGCTCTTGCGATATGAAGAAGGTTATTAATATGGAATCGAATAAGTTCTGGGAACATTTGCACTGTGCTACGGGTATGCAGGGAGTCTTCCTCCCATGAAGGGCGTTTGGCTGGTGTAGAGGCTGTTCGCAGACAGCACCCTTGGGGCAGCAGTACCAGCAACACTGGGATTTAGCTCTCCCATGCAGCCTTCACGCAAGCTGTTCCTGCCCCTTTTTCCTTCGTTTCATTGCACAAGAGAGACTGCTTTGACAGAGAGGTTGCTCTTGTTGACGGTTTTAGCCAAAAATCTGCTCTTTGAAGAGTTTCTTTAGCAAGGTGCTGATGGTGGCGTGTGGGGCCCCCAACAGCTTCTGTCCCAAAAAGCTTAAGAAATGTCAAATCCCCTGAGAGGTCTTTAAAAGATTAATTGCCCTTTGACTTCCACCCTCTCTTAGCTTTTAATAGGAGAGTGCTCACAAATGAAAGGTGCAGCTTACTGCCATTAACAGTTTGAGCCCCAGAAGGGCAGGGTGCTGCTTCATTTTACACTGACTGTGGAGGCAAGGCTGGAGTCTCTTGTGGGCTATTATGTCAGTGTTTATTTGCTGCGGGCTGTTTGTGAAGAGCTCCGCTAGCACGGGCAGCTTTGTTTTTCTCGAGCAGCAAGTACTGCATCAAGGAAGTTTGCTAGTTTAAGAGTAGAGCAAAATTGCCCCTTTAGCAGGTGTTGGGCGTTTAACTGGTACAATGCAACAACCAAGCAGGAGAGGTGGAGCAGGGAGATGGCTTTGCACTGTGGGCATCTGCCACAATCCCAGCTGGAAGAGAAGTTAGTGCATCTATTTCTGCGGGAGTATCCTGATCCCTGATTTTTTTTTTCGTCTCCATTCTCTGGCTCCCAAAGGTGCTTTTTTAAAATAGGGTTTCTAGCGTATAATTTGAGCACAGGATCAGCCAGGGGAAAATGATGACAGGCTTGTTCCCTGCGTGGCAGATAATGAGGTGTCGGAGGCAGATAGCACGGGGTGTCAGGCAGGAGCTGCATGAAGCCCCTGCTCAGCTCACTGAAGTGCGGCTGCGATGAACGCCGGCGAGCGGCTTCCTTCTCCCGCGGCATTTAAATGGGCTGGTTGTTCGGGGCATATGGCAAAAGGGTTAAAATTTAATTAGAAAACATCGTGGTAGCTACTAGAGCTTAACAGAGATTTATATAAGCTGCTAAGAAGGACAAGGCTGCTGTGTGAGCTGCCGGGAGGGCTGAGCTACTGCAGACGCTGGCTCGGCTTCAGCCACTGCCGGCCGGGGCATGCCTGGGAATCTGCCCAGGAAGCGCCGTCAAAGAGGAGTTTGTTTTAAGGCTTGACCCTGGCTGTGTGCAACACCGCAGCCCTCCGCCTGCCCTATAAAGCCGGGCTGCCGTTATGCCAGGCGTCTGAAGGAGGGAGCGAGAGCCAGCGTGAGCCAGCCGGGACGCGGAATTTGCTTTGCCGTCGGAGCAGCTCATGGCTTCGGTGTTCATGTGCGGGGTGGAGGATCTGCTGTTCAGCGGGAGCCGCTTGGTCTGGACGGTGACGGTGGCAGCGCTGAGGAGGTGGTACGCTGCCCGGCTGCGGGCATGCCGGCAAGCCCTGCGAGCGTGGTGTGGCCTCCGGGATGTCTACCAGGTAAGAAACCCACCCGTCATCACCCCGGGGTTTGTTTAGAAAAAGGTGTCGTGCTGCCAGACAAGACACGTGCTCGCTCACCTGGCTGATTCCTCAGTGCACACGCCCCAGGTGAGGTGGTTGGGATGGGGTGAGGTTTGGAGCACCCAGCCAGAGCCTTGGCTCCCCCAGCCCTGCTGCGAAGGTACTTGGCAGGGTTATACTCCGGGTCTGAGCTGATGGGTCCAATATTGCTTTCAAGCGCTGTGCCTCTGCCTTGAACTCAGGGTTTGGGGTGGATATTTTCCATGTTAAATGTGTCTTATCAGCCAGTTTATTTAAAAGTGTTTCACCAGCTGAGTGCCCCCTGTATCCAGGCCCTTGGGGTTCCTGCTAGTCACCCTCCTTGCGCTCGGGATCTGGGAGACAGAGCTCAGCTCTCAGCCTGTGCTGCCATCGGGCAGTCAGAGCACAATGCTGTCATGGGAGAGACTGGCTGTAGCTTTTTCTGCTGTTTGTTTGGTGTTTGTGTTACTGAATAGTGGCAGATTGTGATGTGATAGTACTTTGCTTTGCAACAGGATTGCTTTCTGGGGGGCTGCAGTGAGTCCTGAAACAACAATCGGGAGGCTTCCCTTTCCTGCTGGCAAAAAAATACAGCACCATCCTTGGAGTTACTGTGGTATCCAGCTGCAGTTAGGGTGGTGTCACTCTTTTTGGAGTCTGATTTTACTGGCAGTTATTTATTTTTGTATGTCTGTATTTATTTTTGTCTCACATGTAAACTTCTGATGTGTGCCTGGTCACAGTGTCAGCACGCGTGTTGGCTGGATTACGTTGAATATTACAAAGCTGGTTTTCCTCTCTCCCCGGTGTGTTGAAATACAGAGAATGACACAGCTTGTAACACACAGCTCTCCAGAACCATCAGTATGTAACTTCCATGGGAAAGTCATGCTAAAAGGACATCTGTGCCTATTTAATCCCAAAGGGATCTGTTGCTATTTAGCTTTCAGGTATGCTCAGGAGTGGGAGAGCAGCTTTACTGTGAGAAAAGTGCTTTGAGGTGCTTCAATGCATCTCGTACAGATGATGGATGTAAACACTTTGTGATAGGTGACGTGTCACTTGAGGAATAGGGACCATGTGTAGGTAGGGAATGCAGGTGTGCAAGCATCACTGCTCCCCATCTGCTCACCTTTACTGACCTGAAGAAATGTGCAATGCCGCCCTGGCTCTCTTCTTTCTCTATACATCCAGCTACACCTGTACTGTGTGGGTATTATTTTTGGAGTCCGTTGACATAAAGAGCATGGAGTTCAGACTGCCTTCGCTCCCTGCTGCATCCCCATGGAGGCAAACCCCAACCCTCCAGGACTAGAATAACGGCTCAGTAAGGACCAGCTCTGACAACAACTGTATTCAGCCTGCTCAGCTCCAACGGTTGGCTCGAAGTGAGGAGGTTTTTTTTCAAAACAAAGTGTGACTGTATCTCTGCCCAAACTTACTGTGTCCTGCTGTCTGTTGGTGGATTAATCTGACTTGTCTTTATGAAAAGCATCCCTGACTTGTGCCTGAGTCCTAACATGGGGATGTGAAAGTGGATAAAAGAGGAGGTGGTCCTTCTGTCATCCTTCCAGGTGGCCCTTGTGTTCCATTACCATAAATCCTGCATTATATTGGGCATTAGATTGTCTTCTTTCTCTGTGTCCCTGTTCTTTGTCTGTAAAATGGATATAACAACACTCTCCTACCTGCCAAGGATACTATTTGTCTCAAATTTTTGCTAGGAGAACTGTAGTTAGCGCAGCCATAGGAATTCACATTTCTGCCTTGTGTTCTTATTTAATATTGGCGTCTGGTCAGGTGTTCAATAAAGTCCCTTCCCACCTTGGCTTCATCAAGAATGTTCACATTTCTGTAACTCCTTCACATTAATATTCCAGGTGTGAAAAACACCATGAGTTGTATATAAAGGCTTATTTCGCTAAACTTACACTCTTGCCCTCCCTGAGGACTCCCTGCGCTGTGCACGGTGTAACAAATCAGGAAACAAGTCAGAACTTTGTCACTGAGCTATGTGCAAGGGACATGCAGCAAAGGGTGAGGTGACAGGCACTTGTGCTGCTGGTCAGCCCTGGAGGCTTCGGTTCACTTTGATCCATATTTGGGGTTTGTGTTATTTTGTGGGTCAGTGGCTATTTTTGGCTGAGTTGGATGCTGCTAGCAGGTCTCTTGTTAGCCATCAGTGGTGAAAGGAAAGCCAGTAGGATTTTCTCCCTGGACTGATAAGTTTGTTGTGGTGGTGGTGGGATTTTTTGGTCTTGTTTTCAAAATAGAAGATACTCGCTAGCCTCAAGGGAGACCTGAACTTGACTCCCAGCGTGGAGAAGCCACAAACACCCTTGTGCCACTACTCAGGGCTCTCACCTATGTCTTTTGAAATGTGCAGGTGCAGAGGTTGTCACGTGGGCAGAGCTGTCTGACCAGGGAGGTTGAAATCCTCTCTGCCAGGATAAAGCCTTTACCTGCCTTAGCAGCTTTAGGTACAAAAAAAAAAAAAAACCCACCACCTCATCAAGAACAAACCAGCCTTTGTCAGTCACCTCTTTAGCCAGCACACGTGTTCCCAGCATGTGTGTGCGGGAAACACCTTCCAAGGTCTTACCGGCTGTTGTTTCACTTGGTCACCGGTGCAGGGACTTCAGCCCCAGCCCAGCAAGCCAAGCTCAGGTGCTTCCCTAAGCTGGTCTCTGCTCCAGGGTGCTTGCAATCATGTCTTTTCTGCTGAAAGAGAAGGGATGTTCTATTTCATAACATTATAGAATGGTTTGGAAGGGACCTTAAACACCATCTAGTTCCAACCCCCCTGCCATGGGCAGGGACACCTTCCACCAGACCAGGTTGCTCCAAGCCTCATCCAGCCTGGCCTTGAACACTTCCAGGGATGGGGCATCCACAGCTTCTCTGGGCAACCTGTTCCAGTGCCTCACCACCCCACAGAGCCTATTCATCTCGAGGAGTTTGTGAGCCAATGAGCCAACGGGGTGTCCCATTTCACTCTGAAATAACCTCTGAACCCATGTGAGGGGAGGAGGGCCTTGTACAGTAGGTGAATTTATCCTCTCTGTGAGTGCTTGGCTTGTATGCCAGAGACCATTGTCTCGTCTGTGACAGAGAGCGTCTGAAAGCCTAGAAAAATCAGAGGCTTGCAGAGAGAGCTGATGGAAGAGCTGGCACAGAGCTTCTTTCGAACTGCAGCAAGTCAGTAAGAGTTACTGGGGCTATTAGGTTTTGGAAAAAATCCTGGGTGAGAATTCAGCGTAGACACCTTCATACAAGGGTACCCACTTGCTACGAGGGAAAGGAGTGAGGGCTGTGTTTTGCTGTGGAGATCTGGCACTGTCTTCCCAGAGTCCCCCCGACACCCACAGTGGGAAAGTGTGGCACTTCTGGGTGTCCTGATGCTTTTTCCAAAATAAAGATTTTGGCAAGGCTCTCCACATGCTGGTTTTATAGGCCACCTGTCTTAAATTTAATCATAAAGCAGTAAATCAGAGTGAAATTTTTATGTCAATGAGGTTAATAAACAGCAGCAAAGACAAAAACTTTCAGGATCAATGTCTATCCTGTTGTCAGTTACCGAGGTTACCACTGGCCGGACTTTCATTGCGATGTCAATGCTACCACACACTGGTGTCCGTCTTCCCCTGAGGTATGGATTTTCACTTTAAGTGTGAAAGAAACGTTGCATCAAAATCTAGTTGATAATGCAACTGACTTTTTATAAATTAAAACCCAGTCAAGTGTCAGGGTTAAAGTACATGTCAGTCAGTCTGCTCATTGCAAAGGGGAAAAGAAAAAACAGGCAAACTGACCCCAAACTCTCTGCCGAATACGATGACACGTGATTTATATGATGACACCTTATTGCAGCCTTCCAGTGCCTGAAAGGGGCCTACAAGAAAGCTGGGGGGGACTTTTTATAAGTCTGTAGTGGAGTCTGTATTGGTAGGACAAGGGGTAACAGGTTTAAACTGAAAGTGGGGAGGTTTAGATTGGATATCAGGAAGAAATTCTTCACAGAGAGGGTGGGGAGGCACTGGGACAGGTTGCCCAGAGATGTTGTGGATGCCCCATCCCTGGAAGTGTCCAAGGCCAGGCTGGATGAGGCTTGGAGCAACCTGGTCTGGCGGAAGGTGTCCCTGCCCATGGCAGGGGGGTTGGAATTAGATGATCCTTAAGGTCCCTTCCAACCCAAACCATTCTACAATTCTAAGATTCTAAGATCTGCTGGATATGAAAACAGGTATGAGAGCATCTCCACGATTAAACCATTTGGTTACACTGGTAATTTGGCTAACAATCTCTGGTGTAAAAGTGTTAATTGAATTCATGTGGGTTTTTTGGACAAAGTGCTTTTTAACCTCTGAAAGGTCATATTTCCTCAGTGTGAAGTGAAAGAAATGTTGCTGATGAAGCACAATAAATAAGCTTTGTGTATGTGTCCGTCCCATACACACCCGGGGTGGAGGAGCGAGAGAGGAAGCAGTTGACTTCTGTTTCCTATGATGCTAACGTAGTTGGTTTGGATAGCAAGGTCCATGTTTCCTCTGCTCCCACACCTTAACTTTTCATTGTAAAAAAATGCTGACAACAAATTGGAGATGCCTGCTTTTTCCTTCTCTTTCCACAATGATGTAAAGTGGTGCTGGAGCGGTGAGAGTGAGCATGAAGCGGGGAGTGCTGTGTTGTCAGGGCAGAGATTTCCTTCCTCCCAGACCCTGGGAGTGATGCTCAGGAAGCATCTCAGGCCTTCAGGTCAGGGCTTTCAAAAATAAGCCTGAAGACCTTTGCAGAGGTGCCCCTTCAAAGATTTAAGCTTGGGCCGGGAGATTACTGGTTGCTCTGGAAAAGCTTTACTCTGACTGCTTTCATCCAGCTGTTTTCCTTTTTGAAGGGATCTCATCTAATGCTGTGGCACTGCTCACACATCACCTATAGAGCTTTGGTTCTGCTTTAAACCCCCAGCATGTCCGAGCACAACACACCGAGGCTTTCCCCAGGGCTGGGGCTTCGGCGGAGCCTCTGGCAGAGCTGAGAACAGGACTGGCTCCGGGCATTGCCTCCTGACAGTTTAGAGTTAAACTTGGCTTTATACGCTTCCAACAGCAGCTTTCCAGAGCTCTCTGCCAGACATATTTCCATGTGAGCTCATGATATAGCATTTTCTGTTTGGTAGAGTTTGTTCAAACTAAAATACGGGTTTTGTGCCGCTCCTCCCTCTTCCCCAGCAGACAAACTTCACAACCAGACTGTGAACTTCATCTCATTTCCTTCGGGGTCTCGCGGTGCCAGTTTCAAACAGTACCTTCTATTCACTACCCGCTTTGGCCTGTATAAATATTTTTTTCGCTCTGACGCAGTTCACAAAATACGTTGGATTTCAAATGTCGCTGGCACCACTTGTCAGAACCAGGCTCCTGTACAAAGGTATCGCTGCGTGACCTTCCCTGGGTAAATCTCTCTTGTGCAGAGGCTGGCCAGCTCACACTCTCTGGACAAAAGACTTATGAAAAGGCAAATTAAAAGTATTTTAGGCACATGCTGGTTTTTCCATACTTCATTTTTTGGCTTTCTGATTGCTTTGCTCTCTGATACTCTTTTTGCTCGCGCTGTCACTGCAGTTCTTTGCAATCTTGGATGGACAGTCCATGTGCTTAAAATAACACTGTGCTATCTTTGTCTCCTCATTTTCTAAAAATCAGGCCACCCTTGTACAGTCTGCATTGCTCTTAAAACCTCTGAGTCATAATTAGTGATTAGTAATTCTACTAATCTTCTGTACAGATGGAGGCCAGTTCATTCTCAAAGACTGCAAAGAGGATAAAGCTATCAGTGCTGGAATATATTAGCTTAAATACCCTCCCACACACAAATACACATGTATGCCTTTCCCCGCTAATTGGCCCATCATTCATTTAAACATGCATCAATGCTGTGTTGTGTAAGGGAGGGGTGGGAGAATAAGGGTCATCAAAATGCTGAGAATAGCCTGAATATGCTGCTGTTTAGTCATTAAAAGCAGCCATTTTCAAGCCAAGCAGCATGAGACTCAAGACTGATGTTTCTGGGGTTTGTTTTCCAGCTGATGTAGAAAGGTGCTGCCCCAGTGATGGGTGCCCCAGTGTTTATCTTCCTGCTTGCCATGGGGTGCAGTGGTGTGCCAGCAGAGCTGGGAGTGGTGATGATGTTAGTGCATGCAGCTCTTCTACCGCATGGCCACTGCTGATTACACACTGTTTCCTCAGCATCCTGGTCTTACCTTTCGTTGGGCTGCTGGTTTCTAGGTAGCGTGATGGGGGCTGGCCAGAGGGTGTAAGGCATGGAGAAGGCTATGCTTGTTGGTATCCCACGCAGGCAGGTTAGTGGCTTGTGTGTGGGTGAGGAGGCAAAGAACTGGAGGATGGGAGTGAAGAAGTTGGAAGAGCAGGAGAAGGCAGCACAACCGAAAGAGAGGGGAGAGACCAGGGAATTAAAAAAATAATCATTCTGAACCCACTTGGGTATAGGTCAAAGCCCCTAATAACTGAGCACAAACTTTCTTGCAAGGAAGTATGGGAGAACAAGCAGGTAGAGGGGGAAAAAAAAAAGGCAGAAGTGCAGTAGAAAAGGAAAGCTGAGGTGGTAGATAGGCAAAAATGAGGGGAACAATCGAGGGGAGAGACCAGGGAATTAAAAAAATAATCATTCTGAACCCACTTGGGTATAGGTCAAAGCCCCTAATAACTGAGCACAAACTTTCTTGCAAGGAAGTATGGGAGAACAAGCAGGTAGAGGGGGAAAAAAAAAAGGCAGAAGTGCAGTAGAAAAGGAAAGCTGAGGTGGTAGATAGGCAAAAATGAGGGGAACAATCTCCCCAGAAAGGTGCCTGCCCTAGGCAAAGAGGTGCCTGTCCTGCTGGATGTGAAGCTGTTTGGCTGATGCCAGACTGGACATGGCACGGCCTGCCACAGTTTTGGGAGAGACAAATATGTTGGTGTGGATGAAGACCATCAGGAATCTGGTCAGGCAGGTGCCCTTAGCAGGCGTGCAAGCTGGTGTTTGCTAAGCTGTGGCGAAAGTGGGAGTGAGTAATTCCTCTCTAACACCAAGCACATTGCATCTGTTCACCTTACTTGGAGCCTGGGGTTTGCTGCATTTGCCGTAGGGTTACGGACCCTTTGGCGAGGGGTCACAGCGCTGCCATCACCAAGCCCCAGCTCGGAGCTCTTCTGGTGGCCTCTGAGCTGCAGAGGCTTCTGCCTGCTCAATTCTTGCTGCTTCAACAGCTTCTCACTGCTGGAACCTCTTATGGGTGCACTGTATTTCTTTTAAACTCTGATTTTTCTTGTTTAGAAAAATTATCTGTGGCCCCAAGTACAGCTGTCTTAAACAGCCCAGATCTGTATTTGTTTGGAAGCCCTGGATCCTCCAAGGAGCTGTGCTCTTCCCCTCCTCCCAGCTATTCCTGTTCCTGTGGTTATCCCAGCAGGGCAGAAGCTGGCACCACCCAGGTAACCTCCATGTCATTTCTCTAAGGAAAAATGACTCACTGTCTATTTTCCGTCTTATTTTTGGGCTTTGGAGTCTGTGTTTTGGAGACAAAATTAAGTTTGTTACTCTGAAATACTCTCCCGAAACTGTCTCAGCTGCCACCCCTTGGGGTGCTGGTGCAGTCTGGACCAGCTGGCTGGACCAGACCTGGCATCCTGCTGCCTGATGTGGGGCCAGCTTATGTTTTTTTCATGAAACCTGTGATACTGAGCATTGCGTGGAGAACTTTTGTAGTCTCATGACTATGGGGGTGTTTGTTAGCTTTTACAAAGTAACTTTGGGAAAAGAACCTACCTCTTTGTCTGCAGCTATTTAAAAGGTGTCTGTTTGATCAAAGCTAGTCCCTCTGCATTAAACAAGGAGGGCGAGACACCTCTGGCACCTTGCTTCATCCCAGGTGTCTGGGTAGCTGGGGTGAGTTCCCTCTGGATGTGTCTGGGCTGATGGGAATTTATGGAGGTGAGGGGATCAGGGCTGACTCGCTGTTTGATCGTGTCAACCAGGCAGCCCTGCTTCTCTTCCCAGCAGTGTCAGTAAGGCTCTGGCTTTGCACAGTGCTCTGCAGCTTGACAGAGCCTGTTGTTGGCCTCAAACACTCAGTACGTGGAGCCCTCGGTTTAGGGGACTTTAGCTGGATCAAGAGGACTCAGTACCTCTAAGAAGTGGGAACCATGAGTGTCTGGGTGTTGCTTTCAAAATTTTGACCCCAAGGTTCTTGCTTCCCATTCTGATAAAAGCAAGTTCGTTTGTTGCAGGTGTTGGACTTTTCTATTAAAATAGATCCATGGATTACAAAAATTGAGTGGAAAAGTCCTTCATGGTTTGTCCTCTCTGTGCATGTCTGCTCAGTTGGGAGCATAAATGCCTGGAGAGCATCGAGCTCAAGGGAAGAAGTTGTTCGCACCCCAGGGTGAGGTGGTCTTGGTGTGTGCCCAGAGCTCCTCCCCACCCTGGTAGCATTTTGTGATGTTCCCCCTGGCCTGTATCTTCCAGCCCTTGTTGGATGCTGTGGTCCTGGACTGTGTTGTTCCCTTTAGTATCAGCCTTCGTGCCATAATTTATGCAGCCAGAAGATGTGAGTCAGTGGTGTGATGTAAAAGCTTGGGACCCATACTCACCTCACATAAAAGGAGATTAAGGCTGAGCTGTGTTTGTGAGGAGGAAGAGGCTTGTGTTTTAGATGTTGAAGTAACTGCATGTGTAAATTTGAGATCTTGTGCCTCTGCCTGGAGACCAGGTTGGAGCTCAGGAGGTTACAGCCCCTGCATTTAGGTGCACAGTTCTTTGGTTCATATAGTGTTATATAGTTGTTTAGCATTTCTGCTGTGTTTGTGAGGAGGAAGAGGCTTGTGTTTTAGATGTTGAAGTAACTGCATGTGTAAATTTGAGATCTTGTGCCTCTGCCTGGAGACCAGGTTGGAGCTCAGGAGGTTACGGCCCCTGCGTTTAGGTGCACAGATCTTTGGTTTTCCATTTTATTTTTTTCTGTTTGTAGTAAAAGCAGTGTTATATAGTTGTTCAGCATTTCTTTTGGAGGAGAGCTCAGTTTTCATGCTGTTGTGTGATACCTGTGCTGCTCCTGACACACTTAACGTTGCTGTGTCAAAGCCCAGAGGTTTGCAAACCCTGGTAGGTGGACACACCAGAGCAGGAGAGATCCAGGAGAGGAGCTGGACATCCTTTAAGTGTAACTTGATGTTTTGCACACAGAAAAGAGTCCTGCAAAGGGAGCAGCAGGTAGATGATTTACTTCTGCGATAGCAGCAAATAGCCCTGACCCCAGAACAAATTCAGATTGATGGCCAAGGGTGTAAATTCTGTCCACACTCCCAGTTCCCTCCCTGATGTACTTGAAGTTTTAGGACCGTGCCAAGCTTTAGCATAAAGGCTCCTTCTGTCCCCTGGGCAGGGATGTGCGGGGAGGGAGGGCCAGAGGGGTGATGGCAGCTCCCAACAAGCATAGGGCTGTTGGCGTGGGGGTGTTTGGCTGGCAAACGTGTCACAGGGGGGCTGGCAGGGAGCTGTGGTCCTGCAGCAAGGTGAATTGCTGCTCCAGGGCTGGCACCGTGTGCTATGCCTGCTGGTTTTTCACTTGGTTTTGTTTCATAATAAAGGGGTTAATATTACAAAGGGGAAAAAAAAAAGTAATTGTAATGCTTTCCCAGCTCGCCTCCATTTTTAACAATCACGTTTCAACCTCTTGTGTCCCCTGACTCACGCTGGAAGGGCTTTTGTTTCTCAATCTGTAATCAAAGCAACAAATGCGAAGGTCACTTCCTCAAGCTTATATGGCAACGGAAGAAGTCTGGGATCGTGTCTCCCTTCTAGCCCAGTTCGAATGTACAGAAAACATGAAGGTTTAGTACATGCACACTGTTGAGTGCATACTTCTTGGGTTTCTCCAGTCCTTTTTAACCAGGAAGGCGTGTGACTTAGAGGTAAGAGGCTGTATTTTAATTTCTGATGCTTAGCAGTGACAGATAACGTTAAGTGCTTGTTCCATTGTGCCCCGACTTAAACATCATGCAGACCTCAGAGCTGAGAGCAGGGGAGCGGTCAGCCAGAAAGCAGCACGGAGCCAAGTGAGTTTGCTTTGGGGTACTTTTTGCTTGCTCTTTCTTTTTATTTTTCCCTGAAAGATCAGTCTATTAAAATTTCTTTGCATCTTTTGCACTCAGTTGTGGAGATAAGGGGCTGTTTGTTTACTCCCAGCATTTACAGCTGCTTTTTCCTGCCTTTGTTATAAGTGCTGCCTTGGCTGCTTTAGGAAAAGTGCTGAATCCAAATTTGATTCTGGTAACTTTGCTGCTGCAGCTGGAGAGCAGGTCTGTAATTTCTGATTACAGAGAACATGCATTTTCAGAGATTAACCGTATAGGCTGTTCTGAGATATGATTTAGACCGAACAAAGCACAGATTCATAAGTCCCGAGAAAAGGCGGTCAGTGCCTGGTACAGTAGCTCCTTTCAGCATGTAACTATTAAATGTCTCATCCGTAAGGTCCCCACCCCTCTTGCCCAGAAAAAAAAACCTCTTCACGAAGAGGTTGGCACTGGAGATGCAGCAGCGCACATGGAGTGCGTTAACGGCTGCTGAGAAAGAGCCTTTGATCCAAAGCGCTTGTTTTGCTTTAAAAGTGGAGTATGGAGCAGTCTGAATCTGTCAAAGCTCCTGAGAGCCTGGCAAGGTGCTGGCAGCTGGGCAGGCTGGCTCCTGGCTGCAGAAACAATGCTCAGCCCCCCCTTCCAGCCAATACCCACTGTTTCCAAAGAGCTCAGGACTTCAGGCTTAGTAAAAAATACCAAGAGCAAGCAAACAAAGAGTTAGAAAAGTTAAAGGCTCTTCAGATAGACTTGTGATATAGCCCTTTTTAATAAAGAAAATACGTTTCATCACCTGCTTACCCAATGTCTGTCCAAGGATGGCATCTGGGTTTCCTGAGGGGCTGCTGCCAAACATGAGAGTGGCTGGGAAGGTCCAGGGAGAGCATGGGGACAGGATGGGGGATGAGCTGGGTGCAAGGACCCCAGTGGGGCAAGGGTGGGGGAAGAGGTGCAAGATGCCCTTAGAGGATGTGGTGCTGCCTGGAGAGGATGGCAGCTATTTGGTGAAGGCTTGCTCTGCCTGTGTGTCCTGCCTTCAGGAGGTGTGGGTCTTTGGGGATGGGAAACCCCTCGCGAAGGGGATGTTTTAGCCCTCGATAATTAATGCCATAACAGGGAAAGCTGAGTTTGTTTCATGTGGGTCAGGGATGGCTTCTGGGGTGTGGTAAAACACAGGAAAATTTACCAGAAGCTCTGAATAGAATACCTCCTGAGAAGGGTTTTGTAGAGACTTAAGTGAAGACGCAGGAGCTTAACTGATGTGCTTCCAACCTCCTGGCTGAGGAGCGAAGGTCAGGTCACAGGAGGGCAGGCGCCCAGCTCTGCCCCACGGTGGGTGCTGCTTATTCAAGGGCAGAGGATGCTGCTGCCCGTGCCATGGCTGACACCTCATTTGCTCCATTGGGCTGCGTCAGGAAAGCTCACTGATCCCACAGGATCTCTTTTTTTCCTCCCTGTGTTCCCAGGAGATCGCACTGGAACAAAATTTCACCATGGGCTTGTGTGCAGTAATGACCCGACTGCAGCATCTCAGTGCTGCTGGTGATAAGCATGTCTCCACCAGACACTAATTTATTAGCTGTGTTCTGCCAAGGAAAGCAGATGTTGGATGAAGTATTTCACTGACGTGGTATTTATGGCAGATTTGTGCTGATTGTTTCCTATTAATTTTCCTGATTTTTAGGATTAGCTGTACAGTTGCCTGTCTATTCTTTTCTTGCTGTTATTTTAATTACACTGCAAAGTGGTAGGAATGGTAACACCAGTACCCATGGAATGACATGACTTATTTGAGAGAAATGTCACTTTTGAGTATGAGACACTTGATAGCATAAGGAGAATACTGATGCAGCAAGGGGGCTGTTCCTTCAAGAAGATGACTAACCCCTGCCCCTCTGTCAGAGGGACGCAGCATCTACTGATAACACTGCCAGCAAGATCCCGTGGTCTTTGGCAGCGTCAGGTGAGGTGAAATGCTGGCTGGATGCCACTTGTCAGCTGCAAAGTACGGGGCCAACAGAGCCAGCAAAGGCTCTTTGGCAACAGTTTGTCCCTCTGTTTCATTCCACAGGAACTGATGTTGCCTGCACACTTGTGGCACACTCGTCTGCACGCTGGTGCACAGGTTGTGCGTGGGTGAACACCCCCTGTGTGGGAGGGAGCAGCAGGGAGGATGTGAGACTACCATCGGTAGCATCAGGAAAGAGCAACACTGCAAAATCTCCTTGTGGGAATGAGAGGGATTAGTTTTTTACACTGCATGCTCCTGGTAGAGACCAAGAAGCAGCAACTCTCCTATATATATTTTGCTCTTGACAGAGGGCTTTATCTCCTGGTTGGGATACTCTGTTTATCATTTTGAGGAAGAATTAATTAATTCATCACTGGTTTTGGATTTTTGATTTTTAATTGGTGTACTCATCATTATTTCTGAGCATTGCATGTGAGCATTTTGGGAGAGGAGAGGGAGATTTAGAGCCCCACAACTTGCTCCAGTTAGTGGGATCTTTCTAATGACCACAAGAGGCTGTGCTTGTTGTCCTGTACAAATCAGCAAACCATCAGTAGAGGAAGTGAAAGAGTCCCTTAGATCTGCCATTCCCTGTAACGAGAAATAGTAGGATAATTTGGGGAAAGGAGAATTGCATGGAAAGTGTGTTGGCAGTTGGCCCTGAAAAGCCACAGTGCCTGCAGTCAGGGAGAGCACTTGGCCTGTTGCTTTGCCAGATTTTTTTACTGGCTCAGCTGGTGGGGCTTATGTGAAAGTCAGTTGATGCTCTGCAGGATCCAGTTTTTTCACGGTATCTTCAGTCCATGTTTTAGGAAGGTGCCATGCAACACAGAGAGCCCCTCGGCCCCCTGTTCCAGGCACTGTGTTTTATCTCTAACTCTTTGCCAAACTTCAGCAGAGCCAACATTTTCATGGAAAGCATCATCAAAGGGGCATTTGTACCAGCTTCCACTTAAGTTTTCTCCAGCCTGTCTGATCTTAAAACACTGTTTTGTACGTGTGGTACTCAGTTGAGTCTTTCAGTGTCTGTCCTTGATTGGCTGGACCTGAGACAAGAAGCACAGGCATACCCTGAGGTCGGCAATCGTTATGTACAGCAATTGCTGTGGGTAAATACTCCATGGGTGTTGGGGTGGGGGCTTGCAGAACCAGGGTAGGCTCTGTAGCCCCTGGGAAGGATGGAGGTGGCGCTTGGAGTTGCTCTGGCAAGGTGAGATGGGTCCTACAAGGTGTCTTGCTAGAGCACAAAGGGTGAAAGATGTAGCCAGCCACTTCAGTGCTATTTAACGTTAAGCAGATACTGGCTTCTGTTAATGTTGATAACAAGATAACAAATGATTTAAGGCAAAATCCTGTCCCTGTTAATGGTAACGGCAAAATTCAACTACACTGGAGCCAGGACTTCAGCCAAAGGTTTCTTTATGACTTCAAGATTAGACAGAAGAGGCAGCATGTCTGAAGGTCCTTCCCCCTGTAAACTGGTGGAAGCTTCCCAGCACCTTCGAAAGGATCATGTCCAGTTTCTCTCATTTGCATAAGCCCGGCTGCAGCATCGTGGCAGGGAACCCACAGCATGCCTGGGGCTGGTATGTGCAGAAAGCAGGGGGAAACCTGAGTTTTCAGACCTGGAGCCAACCTTTATGTTTAGCAGGAGATATTGGTGAGTCCAGGAGACATCAAGGGGAGAGCGACCATGCAGAGGAAGCATCACCTTGGGGGCTTTTGTGCTGCACACCTTGCTGGCAAAGGAGGTGATGGAGAGACACGCAGTGGGATGGTGGGGGCGTGTTTCCTTTCCCCAGATCTTCACCTGTGGGAAGATGGAGCATTTCCAACCTCCCACCCACCATTTTTCCCCTGAGCACCTCCTGCCATGGACGCTTGATATGGGGCACCTACGCTGGGTCAGGGAAGACCCAGGAGCTGCAAACAGGCACACAATAAGTGTACATCAAGGCATTTTTGGAGACCTGTGCAGATCCTCTAAATAAAGTTTCTATGGAAGCGATGATATAAAACTCCTGTTTGTTATTTTTCTGCTTATTCCTTAAAGCTTTGAGCGATGCTGAGTGCTGGAACATGATGAGGTTTTGCTCTCCCAACAGACACACCAGGAAACTCTGAGGTCATTTCAAGCATTATAACTTTTTCCCTCTTCCCTCCCAGCTGCATGCAGGCCCCTTCCTTCCAGAAGGACAGGCAAAGCCTTTTATTTTCCTGAGATGTGCCTAGTTAGGGCAGCTCCATATTGCAATACATTCTTGCATCTTATTTCATAGTTTTTATCCGGTCGTGCACATTTATGGGCCAGAAGTAAGCTGGTTGTACCAAAGTCAATGAAGCAATGCTGATCTAAGGCAGCTGAGGATCTGATCCTAAATGCCTTCGGGACTGAGGGGGGGGAAAAAACCCACCTAAATGCTGCAGAAAATCTGAGGTCAGTGTAAGGGCTTCAATATATTATGCTTTGAAATCTCTTACAGGGTTATGAGTTACAAAAGAGAGATTTAGGAAAAAAACCTCACAGGAAATTACTGGTGATGCTTTATAGCTGGTAAAATGCAGCTCAGGTAGCGATTTTGAGCTGAAATTCCCTTTTAAGTGCAAGGCTGGTTCTCTGGGCTCGCACACCTGCGAAGCAGCGCTGCTGCCTCTGAGTCACCCATCAAAAGCAGGATGGCAGGATTTTGGGGGCCCTCCTTTGCCACAGGCTTTGTGGGGGCTGGGTCAGTGTGGCAAAGGGACAGCATTTCCTCATAGACCATGTGCATCTAGTGAGTGAGAATCTTGCTGCTCGTTATCTGTATTGATATCTTCTGCTCTCTGCTTGAACTGCTGTGGGGTGATGTGACTCTTTCGGGATAAATGATCGGGCTTTTACCATCCCTGTTATAATGATGCACCACAGGCGAATTCCTCACTTTGAAAACTGAAGGTTTAAGGCTTTGTGATGGCCGTTTATTTAGTGAAAATGGTTCTCCTTTTTCTCTTGTTACTGGATGCATCAGTGCAGGGGTTTTTTTTCTGCTTATAAATTATCTTCCAGAGTGTATTCACCTGCCAGTGGAGGTTTATTTCACATGATTCCCCTGCAAGGAGCTTATGGAAAGAACATGTGCAGTTCTGTGCAGCTGGGACCAAATCCCCAGTGTCACAGTAACACCCATGCCTGAGCAAGAGGGGTTTATCTGGAGAGGAAGGGAAGAGGGTTGCCATTTCCAGAAGATTTCTTGTGGCTCGTGGAGTTTGGAATATTAAAGATGAAGCCTTGCTGGATGAGGGACTGGTTGCAAACCTTGCAGCCATGTGTCTTTATGTGGATGCAGGACCCTGGTGCAGCCATCCTGTCCCTGGGCAGCTCATGGTTACCCATCAGTGCAACACGGTTGTGCCAGAAGATCTGAACCCCAAGTTGTGGAACATCCCTAAGGAGAGCAGCTGGGATGCATGCACAGACCTCCAAGCTTTCCAATGGTAGAAACAGTTCCAAATTTTGTCTCAAAATTACATGCAGTTTATGTATAATCCTCTTTTCGTTGACTACAGAGTTGTTAGGGTTTGGTTTGTTTCTTTTTCTAGTAGTGAAGACTCCAGACCTTCCTAAAACAATAAAAGTCTTAAAAATAGGAGTCGGTGACACATGCAGCCAGCTATGCCGAGCAATGTCTCTGTAATTTGTCCAGTTTGCGAGGTGAAATCGGGTCTAGAGGGAGTGCAACACACACACTCGGGTTTGCTTCTGACCTGGACCCTCTGTAATTTCCCATTTCTAGGTTACGCTTCAGGACTTATGTTATTATGTCAGCTTTTTTTTTTTGGTTTAAGTTTTTTTTGAGGTTTCCTGTTTACACCCTAATTTTTTTTTTCTTATTTTTTCCTAACTGGACGACACACATGGATGTCTAAAAATATTGCACATAACAACCAGCTTCGAATAGGGAGGATGTTTCTTCTCAAGAGAAATAGCATAAATATCCTGCATATGTTTGGGTGTGGTTTTTTTTCCAAATAAACATTCAGCCTCAGGATATCACAGTGACTTGGTTTAAGTAGCCAAGAAGGCTGGGGTTTTTTTCTCTCTGCCTTGTTGTTTTTTGTTTTTGGGGTTTTTTTAATCTTTTTAAATGCATGATGTTTTGGAAACTCTGCCTCATTGACTTTAAGTAGAGAATTTGTGTTAACTTTTGCGTCACAAGTGAGATGGAGGAAAAAAATGGAGGTGTTTTTCCAGCTATATGAAACCTGTCTGAACATTTTAACCTGCTGTATAGAATTACAGTCTCGTCCTGTGCAGAGCTTCATCCACTGAAAATGAGGGTTAACCAGGTTCCCACTGAAAGCCTACTGCCCATTCCTGCCTGTAAGTTAGGAGAGATGCAATATTTTGGTATGACTGCATTTCTCCATTGGACAGTATTTCTATCTCCTTTCCATTTTTGAGTTTTACATTGCTTACTGGTATGCAGAACACAGGGATGACTTCAGGGAAAAGAATAAGAATCCAGCATCCTGTATCTGTGTGGTTTTGCCAAAACCAAGGCTGTGCGTGACATTGCTCCACAAATTTCCTATTGGGAATGAGATGATACAGGGATACTTCGTTAATTTTATGCTGCTGCTACTTTTACTAGATAATAACTTAAATATTAGCAGTCTTTTAAAAATAACTGCTGGAGAGACCAGCGTGGGGCCATCCCTGGATGTCTTCAAGGTCAGGCTGTGTGAGGCTTTGAGCAACCTGGTCTAGTGGAAGGTGTCCCTGCCCATGGCAGGGGGGTTGGAACTAGATGATCCTTAAGGTCCATTCCAACCCAAACCATTCTGCAATTGTATGATATTGCAAAAATACAACAGAATTGTTCCTTTATACAGACAATACAAAATCAGTGAGAATAATCTGTAAACATAGATGTGTGTATATATGCATCTCAAGGCTGCTCACACCATCTCTCAACTGTGCCAGACAGCTGTGCTCATCTCGTGATGGATTGGTCCAACTACATAGAAAATCAATTATATTGTTCAGATTAGCACGGCATACTGAATTAAAGATGAAAATGTACCCGCAGGGTGTTTGGGTCTTTGAGGAGCCCAGCACCCTGAGAGCTGGGGAGCCAAGTCTGAGTCCCTTCCTAGAGTCCGAGGAAACGGGCCTGCCAGCGGATATGCTGCAGGAATATAAATCACATGGGTGTCATCGGGGGAGTTAAAAATGAGTCCTTTGCTGCGTCGGCTCCAGGAGCTCAGGGTCTCTGGTTGCCGAGCTGAAGGCGCTCTTCCATGGCCAAAATCCTGTATGTAATCCAGTGATTCTATGGTGGTGAAGCTCTCCAGCCTCTCTTCAGGCAAGAGGAGAACACCAGACTGTTGGTACTTTGACCGTGCTGGAGCGTGTGCCGTTGCTGCGTTGCGGTCGTGCGATATCTCCGTGTCGCTGTGCTGAGACAGTACAGGGCAGCTGGAAAGTGATTGATGCTCCAAAGCTTGAGAGGTGGTCTTACGGCTGCAAAAGCACTGTAAGCTTTCGATTCTGCCCCCTGTTCGAACGAGGCTTGCAAAATGTGAGTACTGACTTCTACACAGGAGCTCTGCCCAACCAGGGGAGCAGCTCAGTGTGAGGAGAGACTTGTCTCCTGGACGTGACCTCTCTGGTGGGCGACATTCCTGATGTAGGATGGGCTTGTATTGTTCTGTGGTATTTAATTGGGAGTGATTTGCTTCTGATTGGGGTTTTAAGCATGGAGTAAGCCAAGTGAAGTGCTCTCTGCCCCATCAGGAATGGGGTGGGGATACTTGGAGCAAGTACTTGCACAGCTGCAGAAACCAGGATGCTGGTGGCTGCAGCCTCGGGTCTGCAGAGGAGGGGAGGGTAAGGGCTGATGTTGGGATTGCCCTGGTTAATGCCACTTTGTTTAGGGACTGGAGCCTGCAAATGCAAAGCTGGTAGTCACCCCGGCAGATCTGCATTCCTCGACTGGGCTGGGGTGCCTCGCAGTGAGTATCCGTGTTGTGCTTCTCATCCCAGGTGGAGGAGCAGGGATGTAGCCCTCCGGTGTGCATCCATTGGCTGGGGGGCAGAGGGGTGCAAGCGGCAAAGGGAAATGGCTCCAGAGCCCCACTCTTGCTTGAGCTACAGCCAGCAGTAGACATGTCATGGCCCTGGACATTGCTGTCGTGTCCCAGCACACGACGGAGCGTTCCTGGGGTGACACGAGCCCATGGCCACGCAGAGCTCTGGGGATGCAGGCGGGAGCTGACAGCGTTGTCACAGTAATGGCATTTTACTGTGCTTTATGACTGAGCACCCTGGCATCTTCTGCAACTTCTGGGTGGAGCTTTCGAGTATTTGGGGAAGCAACTGTATGTATTCTCCTGAGATGAGATTCCTGGAGACTTGGGTACTAAAAGTTATCTGTATCTTTATCTGTAAATTAGACTTCTAAGTTGTGTCCTTACATTTTTGTCATCAATAAAATCAGGGATAGTTATATCTTGCCTATCTTCAGGGGTGTCATGAGGTTTAATTACTTTACTTTCAAGGTGCTTTGCAATTATCTTGGGTAGCTGAATAAACGCACAGATTATGGTTGGTATTTCTTTTATGTTTTAGTTTTCCTGGCAACCTTCCTTTCTCCTCAGCACAAAGCTTTGTGGATGTGTTTGCCATAATAGAAACCTTTTTTACTTAACAATAGACAACCAAAGCAATTAAAACAGTCAGAAGTGATTAATGTGATTTCACTGGGTGAAAGCTAAAGCAGCTAGCAATTAAATAATGGCAACCCTTGTGCTATCTCGGAGCAACAGATGGGGAATGATTTAAAAACGCTATTGGATCAGACACTGCACAACAGGGGCGAATTGGTAACAGCATGTCAGAGCCAGAAATATGCACCACCTTGAAGGGTGCACCGATGAAATCGTTAATTGACAGTAACATGCAACTTAGTTATAAGTGTGCGATGGCAGATCTTAAGCTCTCGGGAACAAACGGACCTGTGATCGGATCAGAATGGATTTAAGGGCTCCACGTGGCGTGTACCATGAGCAGATAAATCACCGAGCGGTTGCTAGAGGCTGGTATTGGGATGGTGCAGCTTTGCTTCCAAAACCCAGAGGATGAAGAGCTGGAAGCAGTACCCTGCTGGGAGCACGTGCCTGGGGCTGTGGGCTGATGCCTCCTCGGGGTGCAGTGCCGTGGGGTGAGGCTGTGGTTTGCATGGGGGCATTGCTGCCATCTCTGTGGTGGTGCAGTGTCTGCTCTGCACCCCTGCACATGCCACTTCATCTGGCACTTCTCTACGATTTCACGTTCACAGCAGTAGAAGTAAAAAGGAAGGGGTTTCTTCCAGCCAGACTCACTCTGCCAAGGGCCCTTTTACCAGTATTTGGTGAGCGATGTAGTGACACGTGTTCAGCGGTGCCGGTGCTGGTGCCACAGATGCCGTAGCTCTGTTTTCCTGGTTGCTACACAGAGTTGTGCGTGCAGACGCTCATCTCTGACCTGTTTGTAGAGCTCCTTGGGAGCAGGCTCCCTCCCAGCTTTCAGTCAAAATGAGCTCAATTAGTTAAAACAATAAAGCTTTGTTGATTTGGCTTCTTACAGCTGAAACGGGCTGACTGGTGACAGAAGAGGCTGTGTCTTGGCAGCCCGATGCAAACCACCGCGTGTTGAAATGGGGTCAGCGCTGGGGAGAGGTGGGAGGTCCCTTGTCAGTTATACTGCAGTCGGGTATCGACTGTATTTATTTTTTAAGTCCTTAAGGTTTGGATGTGCGCTGACATTCCGGGGCCAGTAAGTGATGAGGGGGTGCTGGTGGCAGTAGAGCTCAGCCCTGTCTTTGTCCCCATCCCTGTGGACCCAGGGGAATGTGACAGGACAAACCCCCGGGTGCTGTTGTTTAATCCCTCCCGGACCCCCTAACTAAGCAAACCACCCTCAGCCTCTGCTCACAGCTCAGGATTTATAGTCTGCTAGAAGCTTGTGCTGTCGGGAAAATGAGTTACTCTGAGGCTGGGCAAATCAATAAAAAAGCCAGGTTTCCTTCACCGGTTCTCGTCCAGAGAGTGCTGCGAAGCCAGTCCTTGCCGAAGGTGCCAAGGGGCCCAGAATTAGAACAGATTTTAAATAATGTACAAGCTTTCATGGAAACATATTAGATTTCAAAGGGCAGATATTAAAAGGACATAATGTGCAGCTATTTCTGAATTGCTCACCTCTTAAAGAGAAAGACACGATAAATGTGATGTGAAATAGGTGGTCCTGATATAACATCAGAGGTTGCAAAGCTCATCCCATTCTTAATCATTCAGTTCAAGTAGCTGTCTTGAAGAATCCTGTGGAGGCAACAGCTTCTAATACTTGTAAGAAGTTATCCAAGGGAGGACACTCATGTGCTGGTAGAGATTTCATCTAGACTAGAGACCAGATCCTCTGTCACCAGACCAAATTTAGGCTGAGCCACCTGCAGGGAGGTTGGATAGATGGGGGTTTTGTGGGTCCCTGGTCATGTCTGCTCCTCACCAGAGCAAAAGGCCACTGCTGCCACTTGTGAGCGTGGTGCTAGCCAGGCTGGTTCATCCTCACGTTAAATTCTCACAGCATTTATGTTGTTTTTATCTGATCCCGAGCACTGCTTAGCACCCTTAATTCCAGCTTGACGTTGATGGGAGCTGAGAGTGCTGAGGCAGGCTCCCCAGATGGAGTCCTTGGCAAAGGACGCTTGGGTACGGAGTGGATTCCCTTATCAGCGCAGATTAGGTGCTGGCTGCGCGCCGTCCTTGCCCCTGAGCTGCACGTGGTCCTGCACAAGCCAGGATTGCCGTGGGCCCTGCCCTTCCTCACGGGGCTGTGTTGCTGTCTTTGCAGATGACAGAGGGCCGGCACTGCCAGGTGCATCTCCTCGATGACAGGAACTTGGAGCTGCTGGTTCAGGTACAGACCCCTCTCTCTTTTGGACACTGGTAGCACGGTGCCACATTTCTCTGCCTATTTTCTTCAGCACTGCTACTGGGGGCTGATGCGTAAGTGATGCTTGACGAAAAGTTACATCTCTCACGAGAGCAGCGCGTAGAAGTGGAACACACAAGCGTGGTTTCAGGCATGCATGCCCCTCCTCAGGCCTGAATTAGCAGGAGGGTTTCCTTTGGGCACTGGTGCACAGTGGGCAAAATACCTGCCATCGGTTGTGCATTCAGTTTTTCATCTGCTTTCACCAAAATTTATAGTGTAGTAAATGCACGCCTCATACTTGTTTTTTGTAATTTAGAGAAGTCTGGTTTTTTGGTGTTTTATTCCCATAACAGAACCCAAAGCATGAGATCCTCTAGTACACAATATTTTTCTTAATTGAAAAATCCCTCCTGCTGTAAGTGCAGGAAAGCCTGAGCTGCTGCCTTTGTCCCTCAGAAAGAGGAAAGCAGCAGTCGGCCCAAGCATTTCAGCTGGATGTTGTGGGTTAAGCCCATAATTGCCTCTCCATGCTCCCCATGTCCCGTGCAGCTCCACGGAGACACCAAATCTGACTGACCCGAGTCTGATGAGGCCAATTCTGTACTGAGTTGTACAACAGGGTTTTAACATGACCATGTGTACTTAAATGTCAGTATTTGCAAAGAAAACCTTTATTACATATGAAAAGCCTGAACTGAAATGAATTAAATTGGTTTTATTCTTTTAATAGCCCAAACTTTTGTCTCGGGAGTTACTGGATCTGGTGGCCTCACACTTCAACCTGAAAGAAAAGGAGTATTTTGGGATAACGTTTATAGATGATACGTAAGTATGTTCATTTATTTTCAAGAGCTGTGTGATTATTGCAATGTGAAACCTATCCCCAACATCATGGCACCTCAGCGTGATGGAAAAATTACGTTTTCTTTTGAAGAGCAAAGGTTTTCCTACTATGTGCTTGTGCTGTTTGGCTGAGGAAAGGGGAAGGCACAAAACAAAGTATTTGGAAAATATCTTCTGGGCACAAACCAAAGAATACTTGTAAAATACCTTCCTGACGCTTTTACTTTTCATGTTTGTCTCACAAGGTGGAAAAATTAATTCAGCAATAATTTCCCATGTGGACTCCTCCAGCTTTCCTACTCCTCACTTTCAGTAACAACGAAAAAGTTTTGCATTTATTTTCAAAACTAATTGCTCCTACTGCTTTGCACTTTAATCTCAAAAGTATTATTGAGTCTTTTAGACCCAAAGTTCCCTAGCAGCGATGAAATATGAGTTTATTCCTTCCCATAAACAACTTTTCTCTAGCATCCCTATTACTTTTAGGTATCCAAGCTATTCCGCAGACTCCCAGAAAGAGCTGCCAAAGCAGAACATGCTCGAAATGCACAACCCTGCCTTCCCGGCAGCTGGACTATTGCGAGCGCGGCGGTGTTGGGCGCCGTTTGTCATCGCTGCGGATGCGAGTGGGGCAGCCGCTGCCCGTCCCCTGGCCCCCTCCGCCAGCAGCTGCTGCCGGGCTGGGCTGAGATGTCGTGGCCAGGCTCGGAGCACCGCAGGGGATTTGCTGCCGTGGCATTAACCCGAAGTCATCTGGGTTAATGGAAATCTCAGCTGGTGTTTGGACTCCTCCGGCAGCACTGAAGTGCTTTGTGTCTGCTGGGTCCAGGACTGAAACCCGCAGGCAGGACTCTGCTCCCCAGGGCCAACGTCCGCAGGAAGGCTACCTTCAGCTCCCTGAAACAGCTGCCTAGGGAAGTGGGGAAATGGAGTTGCACTAATACAGCCCCTAAATAAACCTCCTTTTGTCTAACGGGAATAGTATTAGTCCCTGCTGCTGTCCATTGCTGCTTTTTATGGTGTCGTGGCTGGAAGCCTTCACCTACAAACCATGTCAGAGGCGTGTTTGGGGCCACCTTGCCAAGGCAGTTCCCATCTGCAGGTGCAGGATTGGCCCTGGGGAAGGGGCTGGTGTTGACAGAGCTAGTGGGAGCCATTCGCTCCAGAGCCCTGACTGCAGCAGTGTGTTATTTTTGCCAGCCACTCTCATCTTGGGCTCTCCCTGGAATATATTTGCCACATCCTTGTCCTTTCAAGTGCTGGAAAGTATTTTCTGCCAGCTCTTCTTGTAATCCCTTGAGGATGCTGTTTGCACTTGGCTTATTTTTACCCCTAGAAGAGCTGCCATAAGATTCTCCTGGAGGTTTTTGGTTGTTGGCATGCCCTCACGGTGAGCTTTAAAGTGCTACCAGGGGAATACCTCAAAGCTGTTGGCTTCCCCAGAATCACCAGTGGGACTTCAGAGGGTGCTGTGGGTGTGCGGAGCTGGGCTGGGTGCTTGAGAGGGAGTATGGCCTCAGGAGGGCACCCATGCCCCAGCCTTGTGGGGCAGCCACAGGCTTCTGCTCTCCTGCTTGGCCCTGGAGTCCTCAGGAAGGTTACAGGGGTTTGGGGAGCATTTTTGTTTACTTTCTGGCTTCCTTACAGTTTCAGTCAGGGCAAACACTGCAGAGAGAACTGTTTTATACAGCTCATTAAATGAGAGTGCCTGCGGTAAACCCTTCTGCTCCAAAATAGGGCTTTATGTCACACTGGGACTGGGGATATTTTAATAATATTTAGTGTTTTCTGGGTTCCATGCTATGACTTGTATGCTGCAGCTAAAAACGACTGCAGAGAGCCTTCTCTACAATCCAAAAGTGAATTACATCAAAATCTGGAATTTAATTAAAAAGGAAATAATTTGATGTTTGCCTGTCTCAGAGCTGAATCTCATATTTTTTTCAAGTAACGCTTGAAGTAAACATGAGCACTGAAGAGACAATGTTTCTGTATTTCCTGACCCAGTTTTTAACTGCTTCCCAACCTCTTTCTGCAGAGGTCAGAGTGTCTGGCTGCAGCTGGATCACCGAGTCCTGGACCATGACTTGCCCAAGAAACCAGGCCCGGCAACTTTGTACTTTGCTGTTAGGTGAGTAATTGTTTCCACAAAGAAAACATCACTGCTTGGGTTTATTTATCACCAGGGGTTTTTGTTTAAAAGAACTGATTACAGATTTGATAAAGGAAATAAATGTCAAAGCAATATATTATTTTTAGAAGGAGATTAGGTCCTGGATAAGTGCTGCTTTCTTTTGCATTTAACTATGAAATAAAGTAGTTTAGAACCTACTACTTTTTAAACTGTTACAAGAACATTGTTCCTAGTTGTTGGGGTTTTTTTTTTTTTTTTGAAACCCTGTATTTTAAATATCTTCTTTGGCCTGACTTGTCTTTAAGTGCTAAATTTTAATACATTTTGTTTAAACAATCACAGTTCTTTTCTAATGTTTACTTAAGGGTTGTCTGTACTTGAAAGAGATTGCTGATGGCTTCTTTGCTCACACAGCTTGTCAGTCCCCAAGAGAGAATAAAATCCCTGGCAAAGCAATGATTTTGGCCAATGTAATAGCATTACTTTAGGGCTTTTGCTGGCAAAGCTCTGCTGGTTAAGGACCTGAAAAAGCCATGTCCTACGAGACAGAGCTGTGCTGGCAGAAAAAGACCAAGCATCATATTCTTAATATTGTTGGAGTTTTTGTTTTCCTTACAGTCTATGAGGAAAACGAGAGCAGACTGACCTCATTCGCTTTTCATATCTTGGTAAATTTATGCCTTGTGTGCTTAATTATTTGAAGTACTTCCAAGGCAGAGCCTCTTGTGTAGTTGGGTCGGTTGGCACCGTCGCTTTGCCACGTCCTCTGCACCCTGGTCATTGAGGGAACGGCTCAAACAAGCAGCACTTTTTGCTGAATATGTGTTTATTTGTGATGGAGTTCAGAGCTCCTCTTCTCCCCTTTTAACAGAAAGACACCAATCCATTTTAAAAGGGATGATGGGCTCCTCAATACATTCACTGTGTTTCAATGAGGATCTGGGAGGCTAAAAACTATGACTGTCCAAGAAAGCTGTGAAGGCAATCAGATGACTGGAGCGTTTCTTTGTTTGGGATTAATGCTGTTGGCTTGTGATGTTTGCTTTGGCCTTCTCTGTTGGAAAATAGTTGTCTGCAGGACAGGGTGTGCAGAAACCTGGTGAAGAGTTAATGTGTGAGGAGTGGGCTTAGAAAGATCAACCTTTGGAAGCTAATTTTAAGCCTGATCATTCTGTGGTCGTGAGATCCAAAACAAGCAATTAGGAGCCAAGGAGGTGGGCAGTGAGAAAGAAGCAGAGCAGGAGGAGGAGGATACAGAAATAATTTGGCAGTATAGAAGCTCTGATCTGTAGAAAATAGATATTCCAGCTGAAGAGCCACTTCAAAAACTGCAGCTCTCTGTTCTGTTAGAACTTTTGGGATAAGTGAGTGACTGCAGGCCTTTGCTTCATGGCATATGCCTTGGGTGGTTAGTTCAAATGCTTATCTCGTGCGAACACATTTGTCTTCTCATAGCCTACTCCTTAATTAAACTCCCATGAGAGCAGCCGAAATAACACAGTGGCAGCTGTGCATGCCCACGGCTGGAACGGAAAAGTGTCGTTGGGTGTGGGGCGAGGGGATGGGCAGGGAGCCCCAGCACTTGGCTCATGCTCCCCTGGGCTGGACAGTCTCCAGCCATGCCTGACATGACAGCGGTGGGTGCTGCTGCTGGGACAGGGTGTCCCTGGGGCTGGGCAAGCCCTCCTGCACCCGCCATGCCTTCTGAGTGGTTGAACTAGGTTCATCCACGAATAGAATAAATACTGCTTCAGTGTCCCTCGCGTGTGAGATGCACACATAACGAGGCAGGGCACTGAGCTGCTGGTCTCAGAACAAGGGCCAAATGCACAAGAGCATCGTTCCTCAGTATGTCTCAGCACTGCGCTGGGCAGGTTCCAGTAGCAGTACTGGAAATGGGGGGGGGATCCCCAGTTTACCTGGTTATGATCCTCCTTTTGTTCGTAACTCCTTGACCCCGAGCTTTTGTTGTTTAGTAATGAAACACATGATAATCCTTTCAGATTTTATATTTCTTCAGCTGGCACAAACTCAATCCAGTCCTGTAAGTTTTCATATGGCACAGACAGCTGGTGAAGGGCTCTATAATAAAGACTTAAGACCTACAAAATTGTCATTGTAGTTTCAATGGTGCAGACAGCATCAGAAATAAAAGAACATACACTTTACAGTGTTCCCCAACATGCCTGTCATCCCATGAACATCCTTATCTCTGTGGTCCAGTGTTCCCCATCTGTACTGTGGTGATAAGGGTGTACAGCTTATACCACGGAAGAAATAGTGCATGCAGGGCTGGCTGGGGCAGGGGACAATACCTCCCCAGTACCCTCTCCCTGAATCCATAGATTCTAGAGTCTCCTGCTTTCTACCAGCAGTGACTGGCAGCTGCCTGTCTTCAGGGCCAGGGGTACTACTGTACTACTGAATTCTGATAAGTCAGCCATGTCTGACTTTTAGTTAAAAGAAACTGCAAGTGCAAATGAGGTCATTAGTTGGGGAAATTCACATTTTTGGTGTAGCAGAGGGAGAAAGGCTTTAGCAGGCTGAGAAAGCTCCATGCTGTGAAGGGCCACTCTGGCAGCAGGTTGGGAAAGGACAAAGAGCAAGGCTCCTGCCCTCTGATGCTCTGAACTTCTGGAGAGAAACATTCAAGTGTACTTCAAGTGAGGTTTAGCAAAGCTGATTTTGAAAAAAACAAACACATCAGGTGTGATCAAGAGAGAGTAGAAATACATGTGGCTCGTACAGTTCTCAGTGAAAGGTGAGTCATGGAAATGTAAAATAACCTTTCAGTGTTTGGGGCAGCCTACTGGGTTTGGGCCTGCCCCTTGGACAGGCTGCATGCCTGTAAAATGGGTAAATTACCTCCTTATCCTGCAGAGGCGTTCTGGGGAGTGCTTTAAAATTATTTGGATGTAACATGCTCTAGGAATGTGAAATATTAAAACAATTACGATGTAATGCGTTGCTTGTCTCAAGTCGCAGCGTAAATACTGTGTACGTTCCTAACAAGTGGAGCAGGCGCTGGCTTTATTGCTTCCTACCACACTCTCATTGCTGCTGCTGTGGACTTCTTCCAGTGTCTTGCAAATCATCTACGTGGAGAGATGAATGGCCAGAGCTTGAGGCTGTGAGGAGCCTTAGGAGCACCATGGGGCTGTGGAGGGGGATTGGGCTGGTTCTGATAAACAAAGCGGGCTGCCTGCCCTGTGTTGGCCCTCCATCCTCCTGCTAGCGAAGGCAAGACATCTGAGAAGTCATGGCGTGGTCTGCACTGCTGGGGCAGTGGTGGTGGTGGCCCAAATCTTTGCTTGGCTGGAATAAAACATGTACCTTCTGTTTAGTATTGAATGAGAGAGTCTGGACCCAACGCATTCATCCTCCGTAAGGAGCTGAAGCAGAGGTATTCTGCTTCCAATCCAGCTAAAGGGGGATTGACAGGACCACAGTCACACAAATTCGTTTCTTTAAACTGACTTGGCAGTTCCGCACTCCTCAAATTATAGATGTTTTCTCTGCACCATTTAATGCATCTCAGCGCTGCTGGGTTTGATGCCCTGAGTGAGTCAGAAGCACGCAGGCAGGTTGTGTGCAATTTTGCAGTGCCAGTGGCATACGTGATGTTTGGTGTAGCTCTGTAACAAACTGGGAGCCACTGGCTGACCTTGGCTGGGCCAGAGTAACCAGTAATGGGATTGCTGTTGTTGATGTGTGCCTCTGATGAACCCATGGCCCTGGGAAGAGGCCAGGGAGGAAGGCAGTGGGCGTTGGGCAGACTGGTGGCTGTAAGGCTGAGCCAGCTGCAGCCCTTCCCTGCAAACCCCTGGGTTTGGGTTTCTGTTCCTGTTAGGATGGATGTGCCTGATGGGATAGAGCTGACCTCAAAACGTTCCTCCTGTGGTTTTTTTGCTTGTCTCTGTTGCTTGGAGCAAAGTTAACAGCTCTCAGCCCATGGAAGCTCTCTCCTCCTGAGGAAAGAGGGTCCTGTGGGGCTGCTGCCAGTCCCTCTCCTCTAACAATGTGTCCAGCCGGCTTCCCGACCTGCAACAGGCCCTTGGGAGTTACCTTTTCCACTTCTGTGGCTTTATTGGATAGGAGGGATGGGCTTTGCTCCTTTAGCATTCAACAAGGTTTTCAAATGAGATGAAAAGTCATCAGATATCTACGATCTATTGAACAAGGAGTTTGTTGTTCCCTGTGTGCTGTTGGCCAGTGATTTTCTGCTTGTTCCCTCCTAATAGGCAGGAAATCAAGCGCAGTAGCTCATAGTTCCTCTGTGCCATTTTATTGCTAGAGAACAAAACATTGAGGAAATAAAATTATTTGGGAGGAAGAAGAAATTGATTCAAGAAAGTAAGTGTTCTTTTTTTATTTTATTTGCAGATTCTACATTGAAAGCATTTCCTTTCTCAAGGACAAAACTACAGTAGAGCTGTTCTTTTTGAATGCCAAGTCCTGTGTGCACCAGGTAAGGCTCAGCGTCCTTCGGAGCTCCTTGTTGTCTGTCTCTCTTGTATTGCTCCTCCGCCACCTACGTGGTTCTGCAAACTTGCTAGGAGCTGCGTCTGATTTCTCGATCTTATTGAAGTATTAAGATGTTGGTGTGCTTACTCTCCTCCTTCAAATAAATGCTGATGCAAGCAAATGGATAAAGATAACGATGGTTTCCTGGTTCTGTTTTCACAGCCCCACTGTGTGCTCAGACCAGTGTAAATCTTAAATACTCAAAAGCTTTTAAGTTGTTTGAAATCTGGGTTGTAACTTTGCGGGTAGGCTCTGTCTGAGTGGCATATCCCTCTGTACACTGCATAGCAAACACTCAAGGCAAGCATCTCTTTACTGATCTCGAGTCAAACTTGTCTCAAGAAGAAAAGGCCTGTGGGGAAGGTCCTACGCTGTGAACTTGGTTCCTAGTTCCCTGTTTTCCTGCCTTAATTCAGGGAAGTAGTGAAGTAATAAATCCTATAAGGTAGCAATCAAAGCTAGTTATTAAAATACCTGCTGTATTTTTTCTCTGGTTAAGAAGCTTCCACTGTTTTTTTAACATATTCAAATAGGTGAAATATTATTTTTTAAAGTTGATTCATGACAGGGTAGCCAAAATATTAAAAAAATAAGGTTGATGTGCTGCACACACCTCTTGGTCTGTAAAAAGTGGTGTGGCAGCCACCTTTGCCATGCCTGTAACAGCCGGCGGAGCAATAGCAGCTGAAGTTCCATGAACTTTATTCTAGCAATGCCTGATGTTTCTGGGATATTCCAGTTAATGTCAAACTTGGGCATTTGTGGTTTTGGGTTTCTTTTCTACTCGTGGTTCAATCAGTCTAAGAGGGTCACTCAGTTCTTAAAACCTTTTCTTGGAAAACAATCCTGTATCATTAGCTGGTGGAGCTTGGTGTAGCTAGCCAAAGTTTTCACCTTTAATGCGCTTCATATTTTAGAGGTTTATTCGGTATCCATTATTCATTATTTTATGGTGGGATCAGAAACCTGACGTGAAAGTGGTTAATGGCAAAGTTGTGCATTGTACAGGAATTGATGGTTGGAGTAGAGGAAATTGGTGCCTTTTAACAACACACTGAAGTTTTAAAGATGTGTGAAGAACTTGGGGCCTCACTGGTTAAGGTTAATAAAAATCAAATCTCTATTTGACATATCTGCCTTTTTAAATGAAGGGTCCTGGAAACTTCATCCTTTCAGGGAAAACTGGTGTAGTTTAACTAGACAGACAACATAAATTATTTGGAATTGGAAAATGGGTCTGGTTTTAGGATGGAATGGGGAAAATGCCACTGCTATTGAAACAAACACTAGTCGGCATTAAAACACTTGGGTGCAAGTACATGCATTTATAGATGCATAAAGCATAAGAGAAAACAAAGAAGAGAAACATAAAAAACCTGCCCTCACTGATCACACATACATGTTATCAGGCCAATAAGGAGTCATTTCTGTCAGGGATAAATGTAATTATTCTAGCAGCATAACTTCTTGTGACTGAAATGAAGTGATGAGAGCCCGTGAAGAGCTGATGACGCACGGAGCGCTGCAGTAAGCAGGCTGCACATCATCCAGCTGAGTTCAGGGCTTTGGGAGCTGGGAGAGGTTTGAGCGAAGGCTGGTCTGCATTTTCCCCCCATGGCTCGCGAGGGGTGTGCTCTAATTGGTAGCAACCCAAAGTGTCGGCTTCCCTGTTCCTGCAAGTGAAACTGCCAGGAACAGAGAGGGTTTTCTGCTGTGTCCGGTTTCTGTGGGCGGCGGAGGGATGAGGAGCATTGCTTCCTCCTGAGAGAAGGATCTGTGCGAGCAGCGCCCAGCGATTCAGCACGTAATGAAACCCCTGCTCTGCCTGCAGCACTTTCTGTGCCGGCCAGCTTCGCAGACGGCTTCAGTAGGAGCCCACAGCTACTTCAGCACAAGCCACTTTATTTACTTTCAAGACACATTTGGCCTGGTGGCTTTTAACCTTCAAATTAGGTCTTTTAAAAATATTTTAATCTTACTTGGTGAACTTCTGGTCAGTCTCTAGGTTTCAAGTAGCACATGAAGTGCACATGGGACCAGTTCTCATATTCAAGCCTATGGGGTGTGGATAGGAGGATGCACTGACACAGGGTGTATGGTCCGTGATGCTGCGGGGAAGGGGGCGCAGGATGCGGGACGGACAGTGTCAGCTCCTGAATACGGGCAGATTCCCAGCTCTGGTGAAGCAAGTGGCTGCTACTCGCTGATGACAGCAAGGAATGTTCCCTGGCATTTCTCAGTTGTTAATCCAGCCGAGGGAGGTTCGACCTCGGCTTAGCTTTTCTCTTCCCAACACCACCACCCTCCACCACCTCTCCTTTCCTTTCTGCATGAATGAGGAAACCCCAGTGTCTTAAAATGCAGCAACCTGCACCCATCCCATGTGCTCCGGGATGCTCCCCAATGCCTGAGGTGTGCTGGAGGATGCCCTTGCTGGGGCTGTATCCTAACCTGGATCTTTGCATGAGGCTTCTGCTCTGTGTGGGCTGGGAATGTGGATCAGAGGATAAAATGCTGCAGTACTGGGGTGTGAGAAGACCTGCGTGGATAAGATTGTTTAAGAGCCACTCATGAGTTGCTTTCACAAAGCTTTTCCCAAAGTTTTCACAGTAGCTTGTTCCCCATAGAGGACACAGTGTGTGAAAAGCCCCAATCCAGGGTGGTGCAAAGGCCTGAAGGAGTTTGTGTTTGTGCTCTGTCGACATTCCTGAGCACTGGCACGTGTTGACAACACAGCACAGCAGTGTGTTGTCCAACCTGTGCTTCCATGGCTTGTGTGCTTTAAAGGAAAGTGATGCTTTCCTGAGCAGAGGGTGATCAGGTGATGTTGCCCTGTGTGAGAGATGGGGCATGTTGGGGCTGCTGCAATCATGTGGGAGACCACGAGAGCCGGCTGAAGGCTTGGGCAAATACAGTCAGTGTGTTGGCAAGGCTTCATGCCAGACCCTCCTCTAGAGGGGATTTATCCGTGGCATACAAGGTTTGGAGGCTGCATCATAAATGTATTTACAGTATTCTTTGAGAGATCTGTGGGCGATCCTGTGTGTGAAATCCTCTAAGTGGCTGTATCTAATGAAGGAGGGTGCTATCCTCCTAATGAAGTATCTCTCTGGGTTTAGGCTGGAGCTGCTGGGCAGGTTGTTGTCTGTCTTGCCTCAGATGACTCCAGAGAGGTTTTTCTCCCGCTGAATAAAAATTCAGAATAAGTGATATAGTATATTAAATATATTAATTATACAACACGTACCAAACATGGATTCTGAATAATAAATAATGGAATGAAAACCTGCATAACTGTTCTGAAAAGGGCGAAGGCTGCCGTGGTGCTCTGCAGTGCACAGCCTCCTTACCTTCCAACTCCGCATTCCTTCCTGCAAATCCCTCTGCTCCTTTCTGCAAATCCAGTACCACTTGTCCCTGCCTGGGGTTGGAGGAATCTGGGACTTGTGCGTTTTGCAATTCTTGTAGGCATTTTGGCAAGGGAGAGACAAGATAGACAATGAAATCTCCGATGCCAAAAATGTATTTCTTTCTACTCGCCACCCACTCCCCCACCTCCGTGCTCTTCTATATGGGCAAAGCCCTGTTGTGCCTCTGGGATCTTTGCTGCCACATGCCAGGTTTGTGCATCCTCTACATTGTTTTCCATGCAGTCCTCCTCTGCCTTGGAGCAGCTGGGGAGCGAGGGGGGTCTCGTTTGCCCAAAAATAAGACTGAAACCTTACTTTTACTCTTGTGAATCATGTTTTAGCAGCATTACAGGTCTGCACCCAAAGCAAAGAATCACTGTGCACTGTGTGAGGTATCCGTGGCTGCTCCTTTCCACCGCGGCCCACCTTAACTCGCCAGCACATCAGCACTGGCATCTTCCTTCGGCACAGTGTAGTAACGCGGCTTTACACAGAGAATGAGCTTCCTCTGTTGGATTTGCCAACACGACCCACTCGGCGTTTGCTGACCTTGCCCTCCCCATGTCTCCTTGCATATGAACTGAATGCAAGGTTTGCTGTTCCACTCGTAAGAGCACCCGATGTTTCCTCACCGCTGGTGCGTGCATAAACCTTGGCCTCCAGCCGACATAATAAATGCTGCCAGTTCTCTCACCTTACTCTCCTTTCATGTCGAGCTGCCCATTTTTGTCCCCGGTCTGATGGCTGCAGTCCCCAGGCCCGCTAAGTCCTGTGTGGTCCAACCAGCTGCCTGGCTCCTGCTCTCCAGCATTCGTGCTCTTTGGGTCGGAGCATGGAGAAGCCTTATCTGCTGCCAGGAACAGCTTGAGTCACCAAGCAGGAGGTTGGAACCGGTAAAACTTAAATCTCCAGGTCTATGGAAGGGCCTCACAGTGACTCAGTTACAAGCTCGTTTATCTACAGGTAATTTGGGAGAATGCAATGGCTGGAAGGATGCTTTGTGTACGTCTGGGCTCTGTTTTCCTATGTGCCTCTCTTTTTCAAGGATTTGAGAACTGCTGCCTGAAAGCCTTCAGCGCTGACAACTTCAATTTAAAAGCTTGCTTTCCTGTCACTGAACATAAGAAGCTGGATTTAGATTTATGGCAATCTCTGAAATCTTCTGTACAACTGGCATTTAAAATAGCAAAAGGCTAGCTCTTGGTTTCAGGTGAAATGGGTATCTCAGAATTGAGGTGTTTGCACAGGGGTAGGGCAGCTTTGTAACACGTTCAGTGTGTTATTGCACAGCCCGTGACCATAGCTGGGATACTTTTGAGGAGGTGGGTCAAAACTGGTCACGCACATGTTGATGATAAATTTGGAAAGATAAATTAGTCTTTTCTTTCAAAACAGCCAAGTTTGGAAAAATAACACCCTACTTGGCTAGCAAAGCCCTGTCAAGTTTATTATGCATTAGGACTAACCTCCTTATAGTTCTGCAGCCATACGGTTGACTCTTTGCCAGTCCTTAAAATACGTTCTGTAAACTAAGATCTTGGTCAAGTTGGCTGTGTTCCCCTTTTCCTCTCTATATTTGGGTGTCGAGGGTTTATTTATTTAATTTCCCATTTGTTTCAAGGACTTGTGAGAATTGCTTTAAAAAAAAAAAAAGGAAAAAGTTAAAGGAAATGGAAGTTTTCAAAGGAGTGTGTAACCGTGATAGCTTCATGAACAGCAATGCCTGTGAGTACTTGGCAGCCTGAAGACCACTGCTTACCAAGAAGAGCTGTTGAAACAGACCCCTGGTGCGAGCATAAAGTCTGGCTGGCTTCCAGCTCATGGGGAGCAAAGTGGTCATATATCAGAGAGTTCTCGAAAGTTTTATGACAGATATTTCCTAATTCTCCCCCATCTCAAGGGAGAGCGTTCCCATGCAGCCTTGTAACACAGTGTAGTCTGATCCCAGCCAAGGCTATTAAAATACGCTCTGTCCATTGCCTGTATTTGCTGTTCTGCTCCCAAAGACGGAACGTGTAAAGCCCAGGATGAAGGTCAGTAGGATCAGTCGTTCTTCTGCACCTTCAGGGCTGTTATCTTCCATGGGTGCTGGCAGCCAGCTTTGTGGCCCAAAACCCGCCAGCAGCATGTCAGCAGATGAGAACAACGGAGCATGGTTATGCCTGTGAACAAAATATGACAGAAGGAGGAGGCAGGACCCTCATGCTGCTGTAAACTGGCAAATCTCCATGGGTCCCCCTACTCGTCACATCTTGAGAGCTCACATGGGGCTGCTCTCGGCTTGCGGAAAGACTTGGCCGTGGTAGTCAAGGGACTCCACATGGTCCCCTGTGAGGGATTGAGGTTGGTCCAAAGCTGCCTGCTGTAAAGGGTGATGGTTCCCCAGGGACCTGTTGAGGCTGTTGCCAGAGGTGTAGGTTGTGTCCCAGCTGGGCTGGCCCATTGCATGGGAAGGCTTAGTTGGTTTGCAGCCAAAGTTTCATACCCTGCATCTCTTGATGCAGTCACCTCCTCCTGGGTCTAACTACCAGCGTTAATTACGATGGAAAGGTTTTTCCACCTTTGATCTGGCCACAGCATAAAGATGCTGTGACAGCTCAGCCAGTTGTGTTGTTGGTCGTGCTGGAGATCTCGCTGTGGTGCTGGGGTAGGAAAGAGGAAGGCTGTGATTATATGTTAAGTCTAATGACACCTGTCACATACCTGGCTTACAAACAGGGAAGTCTTTATGTCCTTCCCCCGTTCTCTGCTTTTACTCTAATATTAATGCAAAAAAAAGCAGCACTAAATGTGTTCCTGCTGCCCTGAACTGTGCAGACAAGTCTCAGAGTAGCTCCTGCTGTCCCTGGAGTTTCAGCTAAGCGTTGGCTGAAGCACAAAACGCAAGGGAGGTGGATGAGGGTGGCTGGCAGAGACAGCAAAATAAAGGGTGTAACAGAAACCTGAAGCTTTTGCTCACCTCAGGGCACTACCAGCTTTTTTTGACTCGTTGGCTTAAGCCACTGACGTGGGAAGCAGCAGGTCCTGCCAGGAGAGAGCGGTGGCGGCTGCTGCATGTGTACTGAGCTGTGTTCGGTCTCAGGTTGTGCTCTCAGGCTGGCTGGCAGGCTTAGTGGATGACACGAAAGATGTCATGGACCATCTACATGCTGTGAAGTAGCTGTGAGGCCCCCTGAGCCATCTAGGCTGTACAGCATGAGTGCAAACCCCAAGTGCTCTTTTGGGGAGGGTCAGAAGGACTAGCCTTTTAATTTGCTACTCTAGGGGATCATATTCTGCATCTCCTGCTGCTTTAGTGTTTTCTTTTCCCTCCCTAATGTGCCAAAGGTGGACGCTTGCTTTGCTGTGCTTTCTTAGCCCAGCATTTCTGTCTTTGGGAAATTGGTCCCAGTTGAGATGCTTGGCAGTTTGGAGCATCCGATGCAGGATGGGATGTCCGGTGCATCACAGGGCAGTGTGAACAGCAGGTGATACCACTGGGATTGAGACGTAGGTGTGAATGCCGGTAAACAGGACAGGTGCTTTACAGTTGGAGGATTATTCCTTAGCTGCCATTGTTTGCCTCCTTGGCATAATTACCCAGCACAGCCAGGCGGAGTTGTTGAATTTGCCTGACCTAGTTCCTCCCGCGCTGCCCAACTTGGGTTGTGTAGCAGGTTGTGGCCAACAACCCCTCCTCTCCCCAGCCCGTCCCAGGAGCTCAGGCTGCCTTGTGCAGCCTCTGCTCGCAAAGAAGCCTTCAGCACTGAAAAGCTGCCGAGCTTTGTGCGCTGCTGGGACCTGACTCTGCATCCTCTGGTTGTCAGGACACATTGTGGGGATACTGGATCCATTGTGGGAAGTCATGGTGGTGCTGGCTAAGGGCACTGGTGCTGGCATCACTTGCTTCACTTGTGCTGCATCCACACCCAGCTAATTGCCTCCCCTGGTTTGAACACCTCACTGCAGACATTTGGGTCCTTCCTTTCCCTCTGTCTAATTGCGTCCTCCTTTCTCTCAGCTTTTTTAAATCACCTTCCAGTAATTATGGGTAATTATATTCAATATTGTGGCTGTCTTGAGGCTATTCAATCATACTCTGTGTGTATTTGGGGGCGTCTTTGGTTAATATAAATTTTTAAGGGGTTGGTTTGAGGGAAGAGGTGTGTTACTATCTCAATTCTCAAATCTCCACGTGAAATGTTTTTGCTGTCAGTCTTCAACCTCTGGAGCTTACGTGTGCTTTGAAGAAACCGTATCAGTTTTCAGTTCTTGCTTTGGCTCTAAAGAGTTAAAATGACAGTTCCTGTGTGTCGCTTACATTTTTCATCTGAGTTTACAGTCTAAAGATTTGCTTAGCACTGTTAATGCTCATCTGACTATCATCGTGCTTGATCTGTTTTCATCAGGATTTCAGGCTTGTATCTCTCTGACAGTAAATTCTAATGTTGTTGCTGTGTCTAATGAGGGTTCACTGCTCTATTCATGACCAAGCTTGTGATTTTTATCACGTTCATAAGTCTGTGCAGCAAAAGACTCGAGCTCCGATCTGAATTGGAGGCTAAATTCCGCCTGTGGACACTGAAGGCAGGAGTTGGTCTTTACTAGCTGCTGAGATAGTGACCTATTCCTGCTCTACAGTAATTGCCACCCGGTTTGGACATCTGCTACAACCTTTTTTTAATCTGATGTTTGTCAGCGTGACAAAAGCCACCACCTGAATCTGCTGGACCAAGTGTGGTGTTTAGATAAGCCAGTGGCCTTTTGGAGAGCTACACAAGGAGCCGAATCTGTCTTGCTGGTTAAAATGACTGGTCCCTGTGCAAAGTCTAATTGAAAAATATCAGTTTCATCACCTCCCTGGAGCTGCACCCGCTAGTCTGTTTAAACTTATTTACATCTAAAATGTAAAAGACTCTGATTCCATTATGTGAATTACATCCATCTACTTAACCTCATGCTAGTGACCCCGTTCCCACTTGGGATCAACCTAGGAAAACCTTCCATCTTCATCTTCAACGCGCGGCCGTGGGAGCACTCGCTGCCCTGGCTCCCAGGGCCCCCTGCCCGCTCGCTGAAGTCTGCTTAAATTACTCTGGTAATTGCAGGCATTGCAAATGAATCTTCTTACAGCTATTTTCCCCATGTATTTTTGAAATCTGACCTTGCTGTTAAAGCGATGCTAAAGCAGAGACCCCTGTCTGCCAGCCTCAGGGCTGAAGGATGGTTATAAAATCAGAATATTGCCTGAGTGAGCGGGAAGAGTTGCGGTCCTGCACTCCTGAGTGACACATCACTATATGGAGTTGTGTCAAGTCAAGGGCTGTCCAAACTCCTTGACAGCCCAGGGCAGGGCTGGATTACATTATAGCAATGGCCAATCGGGGAGCCAGATGGCAAATAATTTTATATTATGATGGAAAATAATTCTAGGCTCAGAGAGAATTGTTAGATAAAGGCTGAGATGGGCTTTGGGATCTCTTACTTCAAATCCTTCTCTGCTACTTTGCTACTGTGTGACCTCAGGGCAGTCCCTCTCGTTCCCTGTGACTCTTTTCTTTGATTTTTGGCCCCTTAAAAGAGTAGGGGTTCCTCTGATTGCTCTTCAGGTTTGGGTTTTGTTCAGTGCAGAGCCTCCCTCAGAGTGGCCCCACGCTCCTGCCACTTACTGTATGGTGATGTGTGATAAGAAGTAGGGCTGGTCCACCCTGTTCTGAGGTCAGCAATAGCTGGAGAGCTGTGGTGGCAGCCCTGTGCGTGGGGTGTCCTGTTTGTCCCCTTTCCTCTGGTCAAGACTCCTTCAGCATCTGGTTTGAGAGAGTTCAGGTTAAGGAGGACCTTCTTAGCCATTCGCTCCTCAACACAGCTTCTAAGCACATGTGTACAAAACTGGCTCTCATCATGACAGCAAAGACTGAAACTCATCACCCAAAGAAGGCAGCCCCCCCTTCAGCCTCTTGGGTGTCCTAAAACTCTAAATGCAGTGGTCTCTGGGATCACTTTACATTTGTAGCAGTGCCATAGCAGCCTGGTAAAGTGACCAGAGTTTCACAGCTCATGTTTAGGACCGAGTAAATAAACACAGAAGAGCAGCCTCGTAATTACTAGTGCTAATTAGTTAATGGCTGTGAGGTGCTTTGAAGATGAGAAGTGAGGAGGTGCTGGGGTGTTAAGTCCCCAACACCCCTGTAACGCCAGCAGCAGCTATTGCTATGGGTCAGCAGAGACTGCTGCAGTGGCTCACCAAGGGCTGCAGAGTTTTCCTTGGAGCCAGCAACAAAGAGAAGAGGGCCTTTGATCTGAGAATTGCATCTGAATAGTTAAATCTGGAGGAGTTTCTTGTATGCTTAAAAGGTGATGAGCCGAATATAGCTGATTCTGCCTTGGGGCAGGGAGATGGTCTTGAGCTTTTTAAGGTCCTTCTGGCCCTGTTTTCCCTGATTTTGTGGTTCAGGGACAGCTTTGCTGAACTAGATCTCGTTTTTTTTCCTGCTGAGCAGAGGTTCCCTGCAATGGCATTTTCTCTTGTCTGGCTTCCCTGTGTGCCAGTGCAGGAGAGCAGGGTGCTGGGATGACCTGATCTCCTGTAATCCTCCCACCGCCACAGTTGTCTTCAGAGGCTGTTTGAGCAGATGCAATTTAAGCTTAAAAAAGGCAGCGCAGATGTGCATGACAAAAGACTAACGGGATACAGACCTGGAAGTAACACAGTACCTTAAAATTGCATCTATGGGAAGAGTTTCTGGGCTGCAATCCTTGCCTTTTCTCCTAAGCATCAACATGAAAGAGATCTGAAGGAAGGATGAACTTGAAGTTTTTCTTTTTTTGTTTCTCCTAATTTGTGATGCACCCCTCCTCTTCTAATAAAATATGTCTGGGAATGCTTTGGAGGCTACTTCTGCATAGCTGTTGCCACACCTGTTGGGAAGGGGAAATTCCTCTTGGTCCGCCATTGCGGAGCAGCCCGGGGGAGCGCTGCTGCTGGAATGTTTTATTGACAAAGCTGGCAAAAAAACCCTTCCTTTCCATGAAAATTGAATTATTTGTTTGTTCACTTTTTGATTTTTAGTCTCTGTGGACCAGACCTGCAGCTGTGGCAAATTAACTCAGCTCCAGATGTGCCCTATATATTTTGAGATGTCATTTCCCTGTATCTGTATGTAATTCTGTAGATCTTCCTGCTACCCTGGGTTTGGCACAGTTTCAGCTTTCAGTCTGCTTTGTCCTTTCATTCAGCCAACAGATCCTGGGGACGGAGGATGCTTTGGGATCTCGGTGGTAGGAGACAGGCATCGTGCCCACCATGTTCTCTTGCAGAAGATCAATAAGAAAAATTATCTGTGTATTCAAGGAATGGTTCACAGGCTCAGTTTGTTCTTTGTATGTAGTTTGCAGCACACGGGAGGTGTTAAGGGGTGACAACATGAGTCCAGCTGTAAATGCGTCTCCTGTACTTTGAGTGTTACAGTATAGAACCAAGATCAGGGTTTTTGCTTGGAAGAAACCAACTCTGAAAGATTGCAAGCAAGAAAAAAAAAAGGGATCCTTGTGGAGTTTTGATGTTTTGGCATTTATGGGCTGCATACCTCGTCAGCGAGTGCTTAGTGCTGTCCGGGACAGGGCTGGTTTTGGAGTGGGGTCAAGAAGCAGGACATTCCCAGCACGGGAGGGTCAGTCCATGCAGTTTTTCTCAACAATGTGCCGAAACTCCAGCGTACTTGCCGGAACTGGAGGCTGTGGGATGCAGACTGCGTAGGGTGCAGGCAGCTTAGTTACGCTGTATTGGTGACTAGTGAGCCTTGCTTATCAAGCATCAGGGGGGTGTGTAACCACCATCGCAACGACGAACTGCAGTCCCTGCCCCGAGGAGGTGGTGTGCTTCCAGCCCTAAAAACACCGCCCTTTCGGCCCGGCTGCGTGCAAAGCAATTCGTGTCCGGCGGTGGCACGGTCACAGCGGGGCGTGCACCCTCCGAGACAGCGACGCCAAGCGCGACACAAAGGTCTGTAAAGAGAACAGGCGAGGGAGAGACAAGGGGAGGGGGAC
>NW_010248161.1:0-46753 GCF_000690775.1 Eurypyga helias | reverse complement strand
CTGCCTCACTGCATCTCTGCAACACAAAACAAATTTTAAGAACATTTATAATTCCAATGCAGACAGTTTCTGGCACAAACCTCCTTTTAAAACAATTGTCCCCTCTGTAATGCACTTGAGTAAAATAGATGGATGAACTTAAAGCAGTTTTCACTCACTTCTTCCTGTGTGGCACCCACTTCTATGTTTGCATAGAGCTGGATTTTATGAAGTTATAACATGACTACTTTGCTGTCTCGTCCCACTCACAGCACTTGAAATACAAACACTTTTAAAAAAAAAAAGAAAAAAAACCCCAAAACACTACTCCCCTCCTTGTACTCCGGAAGTTTCAAGGAGAAATCTGTGCTCTTAACTCACGTTCCCCTGGCCAAGAGAAAGTCAGGGTCCCTCAGTATCACCTCTTTGGAGGTAGGTTCTCTTCTCCATACTCCTAGTAACACCAGACAACGAGGACACAGAATAGGTGCAGTTGCACAGCTGAGTTTTGCTGGGGATTGACAGCTATTTCCATATTGAACCCTGGATAAATTTGATTGTAACTGACATTTCAGAGGAATGACAAGGGCAAAAACCCATAAAGGCTTATGTACACATTTAAACCATGATCAGAACTACATACTGAAGATTTAAAATATCAACAGTTTTTAACAGGAGACGTGAACGCACAAGAGTGCCCAGCACCAAAGACAGAAGTGTCCAGTCTAAGGTATGGAGCAAATAGTGTGTAACATAAAAATGAGAAGTTCATATAAACTATTTATTCAGGTATTGTAGACGTATATGCTATATATGTAAACCAAAACTGAAAGAATTCTATGAAACCAAGTACATAATTAATGCCCGAAGAAGAAGTGATATGTACAGTTCTGCAAGTGCTTACTTGAAGCAAATGGCTTTAAGCTTTGTCTTTTGTTTAGGCCCAGACAAAAAGAACAGCTGTTGGTTTAATAAACGTGTGACAGAGGATCTCAATTCTCTTGATCATGTTCTCTTGCAAAACTTTCTACCAATTTGAAAGCTCCCATTATTTTATAGTTCTTCTATTCTATATGCAGAAAATCCCTCAAACTGACAACCTCCAAATTAAAACACTGCAAGGGCAGCCATTGTATCTACTTGCCCGTTGGGATTTACACCTCATTACTCAATACAGTTTTCCATGCAGCTTGTGCATAGCTTAGCTATCCCCCTATACCCGCTTGGTTCTTTATTTATTGACTTGTCTGTCTTCAAACTCCTGATTAGCTAGAGGCATCCGAAGATTGTGTCACTTTTTTATTGTTGCTCAGAAGAGAGGCTAATCAGAATTCTACCTACTATACCTATAGCAGCTCCACTTAACATTTTAGCTACTTATTTATTGTTCAATTCCCGTCTCAATTGCATCTCATCATACTACAAGTTATTTCTGTCTTATAAAAGTTCAGTTCAAATTTCATACTTGTAATAGAAAACAAAAGCTTTTGCTGTCAAAATTACTATTTTCTGTTTGTCTCTGTATTTTAAGCTTCAAAACCTGCTAGCTACAGACTGAAAGCTGCAGTTATTTACAGCTTGAAGTTTTTTGGTTGGCTGTGTTTTGTTTTGTTTTGTTTTTTTTATTAAACAAGTAATTAATCACTGGTAGCCAAGTTTCAACAAGAACAGTAGTTCATCTCCATTTTTCATAGATGCCACTGCCAAGAACTGAAGGCAGAAACTAGAAGCAGAGCAACTTTGAAAATCAGGACACCTAATTAGGCATGAAAATGAGATTTGGGAACTACACTTCATGCATTTTAGTTCTGAAATCTTAGAAACAAAATTCACTAATATATCATAAAATTAACTTTACATAAAGGTACTGCTGTCATGATAACATGTTTCTTATAAGATTTACAGAAGAATTATTTGCTTGGGAACCATAAATGAGAACAGTGAAGAAAAGAGCACAGGATTTAAAATTTTCAATTAGATCTATATGTTCAATTTCTCTCATTTCAGAATTTTAGGACATTAATACCTAGAACTCTGGCTTTGCTTATCAAGCAAAATTGCAAGTGATATATCTGTATATGGAAAGTGAGCATACATGCAGTGGATGCTGAAATGTATTGGTAATTCTTCATCTACACACACCATTTGAAATGCTCATGAATATAAGACAGTATTTTGGCCCCTTGGATTTTTCTCCCTAGCCTAACCTGACAGTGCAGAAGCATAAGAAAAACACAGCGAACAGAGGAGACCAGTCGGGCCAGTGGGTTTGCCTCTGCTTGTGTGCTAGTTGATGATTCATTCTCAATTTTTTTTCCCCAAAACTTTTGTGGAAGCTTTAATTTACCCCCAAGAAAAATTCCATTTGCTCTGCTGGATTTTTCACTTCTTTCACTTCTATCTGTACATTTACAACTAGAGAAATAATAGTTGGAAATACCCCAAATTTGGAAAGAAGAAAAAAACCTCTCTGCAGGCTCCTAAAAGCAATTTTCCTCCTTTCTTTCCCTTCCCTTCTTTTAAGTACTGGAAATACGGGAAGTACAACATGTAGCTGTAGCCAAGGACTTGGTCATGGGAGTTCAACTATAAGTCCCTGGGACCACTTCCCCTAAAGATAAATAATGAAACATTTGGCTCAATTGCCTACACTTTTCTCTTTTCCTATACCAAAAAGAAGTGGGATGTTAACAGAATAGTGAAGTAGCTTTATCCTCTTTTCCAATACACAGTGTTCATAATTACACAGCTGTGGGAGGACTGAGACAATACTTATCACACATTGTACCTCGACCTTTAAGGATTCAGCAGATTCCATTTACCCTTTTTGAATGTACAAGCATTGCCAGAAAAACCCCAATGCACTACAGCACATTAACTTGCAAAATGTATGTAATTATCCAATAAGCAGGCCAATGGATCATTTTGGATAATTTTCTTCTAAAGCACTACCCAGATCATCAAAAAGTGCAAATGATTATAAAAGCAGTTGAACTTGATATACAGTATATATCACTTTAAAAATTTGGGCAGAATTTCACAGCATTATTAAGAGAGACTAAAAGCAAGTCCAAACCTGCTGAACTGCACACAAACCAGCATGTGTTTCTACACAGCTGCACAGCTACACTGGTTTGGAAGCTGCTACTCTGCATACATGCTATTCAGGTGTTTATTTTTCCAAACAGTTCTGCTCCAAAGCCAGTAAAGTTGTATCCTTCCTGCAGCTAAACATATTTAAGCTAATCCATATTCGTCGGGACTAGGTTGGCAAGAGTTGAAACTAATTCTGTTAAAAAAAAAAAAGTGAAACTGTAGGACAGCTATGTTAAACATGCTACTTTCCTAACCACTGTACCTGGTAAAACTAAAAGGAAATTCTTTTACCAGGAGAGCTCCATTTAATGAAAAATTATTAGGCATATTAAAGTATTATATTTTCCTAAGGCCTGACAAAATATCAAATTCCCCTGAATTGTAGAATGTTGTGTTGCTTTTACATGAGCAAGGGGTCAATACCTCCACAACCAAAAGGCTCCTGTTGAAGATCAAATCATAATTTCTTGAGGCCTTTTCCCCCCAGACTGTAAGAATCCTTCCATTGTAGAAGCAGCCAGGTATCGATAAGTAATTATGAAATTTAGAAGAAAATTCAGACTCCCTCAATCATTCTTCTGCTATTCTAAATCTTACTCAGCTGATTCAAGATGTTTCTAGATAGAATAACTGACATAATGACAAAATGTTCAGTGATAATATTATTCATAATGATTTCAAAACTGTATTTCTAAGTCAGTTGCTGTGTATTAGTCCCCCGTAAGGAGGTCTCATAGTGACTCTGTCAGCAGCACAGACCCTGACACTAGCTACAGCAGCAGTAGGTAAGGAAGATGAGGACAGTCCTTTATGACAGAAAATTAATTTTATTATGTGCCATGCTCTTTCTATATTCATGAAACAACGCTGTTAGGGGGCTGGGTTTGCACCACATGCCTGGGACAATTGTTAGCAGCTGAAAATTTTGGGGATGATAGGGGAGATCTGCATGAAGCTCATAATGCAGCAGCTGAGGCATCTGGTGTCAAAAGGCACAAGCTACCAACACTGCCAACTGCAAGCGGCCAGTGGCTAACTAATGTGCTGGGGATGGTGGCCGCCCTGGGCTGGAGAAGGCACTGAGCAATGTGCCTTGACTGGAACTGGCCCCATCCCCTTTAATACAGTTTCAGGGCTCTTGACTCCTGATCCAGTCCCTGAGAGTAAGAAGATCCTGGCTCCAAGAGATCTGCACAAGGCACACAGATCATTGCCAGATTTCCAGCAATGGGCATTTGTTACCACAACAAGGTCCTCAGAAAGGAACAGTGAAGTTAATTGTACATGGGTGTCAATATCATCCTTCTGCATTTAATTATCCGTGGTAGCATATTTGTCTTTATAAGAAGCTTATAGAAGAGTGAATCAAGTAAGGTGATTATGAATTTTTACCACTGTATCTTCAGAAAGTTGTGACAGAAGAGGCCAGGCAAGTTGAAATACATGTGCTGATTGAGACAAAACAGAAGAGGTATTTAAGATTCCACGATGAAGGGAGGAACTAACAACTGAACAGTAAACTTGGATTATCCTGTGATTTCCCATTGCCTCATCATTGCTGGGGGGGAGGGGGGGAAGTCCTTTACAGGGCTGGTAAGGAAGATCATGTTTTCCTGACTCATCAAAAAACAAGAAATTCTGCTGGTGATACCAGGCTTGGAGCCAAGTATTGATCTCTTGGATCTCTGTGTTTCTTCCCTCATCATTCCCTGCAACTAGAAGGATAGAACTACTTGTGTTCCCGATCCCTTAGCCAGTTGTCTCAAGGCCCTGAAGTCTCTCTTGATTGTCCTGGGACTTCCTGTTGCAACTTCATTGCTGCCTACCTGAAGAATCAATAATGGATAGTCTTCTGAGGGCCAGACCAGGGTAGGAAGCTTTCTCTTCATATCTTTAACCTGGGAGGCTGCAAACTTCCCTAAGAAGTGGGTCCAGTCTGCATACTGAGCCTTCTGTTCCCTTCAGAAGGGCATCTGCTACGCCAATGGCCCATCTTTTTTCTTTTTATGGAAGCAGTTCTGCAGCAGGGCGTAGGTGTAACCTTGCTGACAGGTCCAAGGTAGACGAACTATTGTCCTTGTTATTGTTCAGTCCCACTTGCAGAGCCTCATATCTATTATGCAAGGGCACCTCAGAAGTAGCTAAGGCAGGCACACCAGTACATATGTTACTTATTCAAAGCCCTCACGTAGCTCAAAATTTCATTCCTAGTCCTCATATGTTAGAGGAGCAGACAAACGAAGATGAGTATTAACTTGGTTTTGTTTTTTAAAATCTAGCCGTACTTACACCAGCTGAATGTTTCTGAATGCTTCTGTTGGTAGTAGTGCAGGAGATTCATTCAGCCAGTAACACTCCTGTGTCCACACTTACTACTATCACCTCCAACCTGAGCCGCTGGCACAAGGGAGCAGAGGCTCACAGTCTTCTCACATGTGTTTCATCATCGACTAGAATGACTAATCCCACTGTATGCTGAAAAGCAGAAGTACTCTTGAAGGATATGAAGACATTCCTTTGTGTCCCCTCTGACTCCTGTACTTTGCCAAGCAAAGTTAATGCATGATTCTTACATATCTTCGGGCCAGAGAAACATGGAACCATCTGTAATCAAAGTTTTGGGTAGTTAAGGTTCAAAGATGAACAGCTATCGTGAGTGTAAACACTAGGCTGTATTCAAATTATACTCTCTTCTGTGAAACGTTCAGTCAATCATTCAGTGATGAAAATGTCAGAGCACAGATACTGAATCAAAACCACAAACTACAGCATTCAAGGCAAACGGCTGCAATGTTTACATGAGTCATCTGTACAACGTTTTGAAGCAGTATGCAGTAGAAAAGAGAGAAAAGATTCACTGACCAGTTTTGATGACAGATTTCCAGAACTTTGACTGAATGCTACTGTGGTTGATGGGAACATTAATTGAAGATTTTGTACAACAGGCAAATGCATTGTTACTAGGTAGGTCTCTTACTGATAGATAAACAAAAGGATTTGTGTTTTGGGTTTTTTGGGTGTTTTTTAATCCTTAAAATAGAGTAAGTGCAAAGGAATAACTACAAAATATTGATTAAATAGATCTGAAAAATGGGTTTCCCAGCATCATGCAGAAATGGCTACTCTCTGTGGAGAGATGTTCAATTGAGTACCTAAATACTACAGGAAGATATAAGCCATTTTGGTCAATGGAACGAGCTTGGAAAGAATGAAAAGGAAGTGTAATCCAAGTTGTGCACTATCATCTCCTACACGATGAAAAATCTGTATGGCTGTATACATCCCCGTGCTTAAAAATAAGTTCTACATATAGAGAACAAAGAACATTTTGTTTGGATGTACATAACTTCTGTGGACAGGAGGACACATTGCCTTTGAATGTACACAAATATTTATGGTGATCTTTCAATATGGAGATCAGTCTGCTCATAAATGGAGCTTTCATTTGCCTCTTAACAATAAAAGAAACGAGTTCCTTGCCATGGAGATATTGGAAATTGAGCTTGTACCGTTTATTTTCAGCTTAATGTAGTCTTTCCTGCCTCATACTCTGTAAGTTATTCATACTCACAGGATATTATACTGCATGCAAAATAAAGCCATATGTGCATATCAGTTCTTACTTGATGCTTTTCATGAACATCATCTAAGTAACTGACTTAGAGAGGGAAGACAGAGGCACAGCCAAGTAAGTTAACTTTCCAATGGGACCTCAGACCCTTGACTGCATATCTAAGAACACAAAACAGGCATCCCAAAGTCCATTTTGGGTTTTTATCAATTATTTATCAGTGTTGAAAAAAATGACCAAAATATAGAAATCATAACCTCAAATTATCAGAGAAAAAAGCCATGTTCTCAACACCAGGAAGGAGATTAAGAAGATTCTTACTTTTTATAGCCAACTTTGGAAAGTTAAGCTTATGTTATTGCCTATGTCTCTAAGCTTTCCTCCTTAGGCATAGCAGACAAAGAATGTTATTTTTTCAGATGAAAGTGCATAATCTAGTGCCAACCTTACTCCAGTTACTAGGGCAACACAGAGAACACACGCACACACACACAAAACACACAAACCTGATAAAATCGACTCCTGTTTATGCACGAGTTGTGACTATCAGCATTGGCTGATTTTAAAAAACAGACAACTGGTGCTAGGCTATTAAAGAGGAAGCATTAATTTTACTCTTTTTTCTGCTGCGTGCACATTTCACTTATGTCCTTTTGACTTCACTCCCAAGCAGAGGATTGTTCTACCTTAAGTATGGAAGTTATTATCATGCCTTCCTTCAGATTCATCCAAATAAATGAAATTTCAACAGTGGTTAGCATCAAGCAGCTTCTAGGCTCTATGGCTTGTGGAACTGCTCAGGATTAAAAGTGGTAAGAACAGGCTTAACCGTCTGGAATAATGTAGGCAAAATATCATGTCACTTTTATGTGAAGTAATTTGACAGTGAAGCAATAATATTGAGCCTTACATTGTACCTAATCAAGGTTAAGTTATCATATCAAGCCTTCATAAAACTCATCTTTGGAAAACAATTCTCACAGAAGTTGTTTCACTCCATCAATAACACTTCAGTCACAACAATTGGAGCTCTGATGTGAACAACTTGCTAATTGTATTTCTCAGTCTTTATGGTGGGGAATGTGCTAACGGATTTAAGCATGTCATTACGAAAGAAAAGTTCCTCAGGAGAAACAAAAGCTCACAAATAAACTATGCTCTCTAGATAAATTTTAGTTGCCCCACATACACACCCACAGCCACTTTGCTTCTTTCTGAGAGCTTGTGTGGGAAATGAGTGATACCTATTGCCAGTACAAGCATGCAGTAGAGAAACGTTCCATCCCTTGCAACATCAAGTGCTTGCATAATGGAAACAATGCTGTAATTTGACAGTTTAGCATACAAGAAATCACGCATTCATTATGTTTTCTACAAGCATCTGTGTAGGTCAGTGGTCTACAACCACTGATTCACTGGATATGCTCGTTTTGACATACCTTACAACACATGGCAAGACTTACAACACTTAAAGAAGGCATCAATGTAGAAAGTTACTGGTACATCTTCCAAACACAACTTGGCTTAACAAACTGACAAAATTCACAATATTTCGTAATTTATTTATACACATTTCATTTGAAAAGTAATGTGCTGTCTATGGGAGCATAGTGAACATTTCACTGTATAAATAAAGTAATCCTTAAATGTTCTTCATTAAAAATATCAAATCTCTGAAGTGCTTGCAGTAACTTCTGTATGTGTAATTATCTGATTTATTCTGAAACTGTTATGGGATAATTTACATGTCTATATGAGGTATCTGCCATGAAACTAATGAAGTTAGTAATAATATACTGTGTTAATCAGAACCAAGATTTCATCCTCATACAGCTGTATTTCCAGAGAACCATATTAATTTTAAACTGGAACACAATTGTACCAAGAATGCTATGAAACATTGTGCCACCTACACAAATTAGATGTGAAGAAATTTGGTGACTGTTTCTTTTTCATTTTGCAGTAACATTTTACGCAGCAGCTTACTGCTGGGGTAATTATGTGGTTTATGGAACTTTCCTTTCCTTCCCCTCTCTGTTGTATATTCACTCAAAGGAGTACCTTTTTCCTCATTTAATGCTCTATAGCAAAAGTGGGTTTTTTTAAAAAATCAATAAAACAAGGCATTTTTTAATATTATGCAAAACATCCAGGAATATGTTTTAAGTAGAATTCAGAACAATTCTGCTTAAGTGTATGAAAACAACTCCTAGGAGGACTCATTTCCACTACCTCACCACGTAACTTCCTGAATATATCACAGATCCACTACATTTTGTAAGTTTACATTTGCCTCAGGCATAAATTGTCTCCCCAAAACATCCTAATTCTCCTGCCCAAGCACCCTTTGAATAGCCTAACATTAATTTTAAAAAGTCAAAATAAAGAAATACTTCATACAGTATTGGACTACATCCATTTCTTTCTAGGTCAGCAGAAATCTGCCCTAGTCGGTATAAGTATTTCCTTCCTATGGTGCATATTTAAAGCTTAGGGGTTTTTTATTATAAATGCTAATTACTTTAGCCCTCTGAGCTATCAAAGAGAAATGACTAGAAGGAAACTGCTAAGAGAAGAACTCCTAGGGCAAAATTAAAAGAAAGCATTTTCATACATTTTAAGGGTGAAAAAAGCACACGCAATGCCTTTTTATACATGGACCCTTGCAAGGGCTCCTTATGCCTCAAAGTACAGCCCTATTTACTAAACTTCTCTTTAAATTCCTATGCAAGTTCTTTCTTCTGCTTTTTCACAATACAGTTCATTTCAATTTCCATGGCAATTGTATTTCTGTGAATGTGCTGTTTACATTAGTATACATGGTGTAATTCAGAGAGATGCTGCCATAGGACTTAAGTGTAGACATAGAATCATAGAATGGTTTGGGTTGGAAGGGACCTTAAAGATTACCTAGTTCCAACCTCCCTGCCAACCACAGCTAGACAAGAAAAAAGGAAGAAAGCTGTGCACATCACACAACAGTGTGGCACAGAGATCTCCACTGTAGCACATACCCAACGTACTTATGTATAACAGCTTGTCCCAGAAGTAGTACAGAGCTGTTGGCACTGCGTTCAGCCTGAGTTAATAAGCCCTCCCACTAAGAAGCAAACCAAAGCTAGTCTAGTTTACACCAACTAGACTATGCGGTATTTATGCCTGATTGTTAGTCTCACTCCTCTGAAACAGCCTTAATGGGACATACATCTGTCAACCCATCACCTTACAAGATTGTTCTCACCAGACTAGCACAACTTCACTACAATATTATACTAGTTAGGAGTACTTTACAGTACAAGACTCTGAGCCGGGGCAATTCCAGAAAGGCAAAGACATCAGCGCAAGGCAAGCATAATTCCCCAGTATCCAACCCAGTGACACTCAGGACTGAGAAGCACCCTGTAGGCTCCAGACTTTTCTTCCACTTTCTTCTACTGATGAACCACCAGAAACTGCAATTCTAAATTATATTCACACAACGGTGAAAACAGCATTTTACACACACTAATAATGCCCCGTAATTTTCTAGAAAGCTACGCCAACCTCACGTGTCACTACCCAGTGTCTCATTCGAATCCTACTCTCTCCTCTAAAAGCCTCCATTGCTTCATGTGGACAGCCTCCTGCTGCTGGCTATATCCAAATGGCAGCTGGCGGTCGCCCTCCCAAGGCACAGATTTCCAGCTCCACAGCCCTAACAGTATTTGCCCCCTGCATACATAGCATGCTCAGAGCTCTTCTCACAAAGAGGGCCGAACTTGGATCTGGCATCCCTAAGGGGAGCTGACAGGTAGATAAGCACCCAAATTTCTTTTGTAATATAAATACAGACTTGGGAGTTGCGAAAGTTAAATTTGACTCATAGATATTATGATGATTCATTGTCTTGAGGTATTTACCACCAAATACTTCATTTAATCATGGTGAGTAAGATTCTACACAATTGTAAGCTCCCATAATGAGTGTAATTCCCATTGCCACGTTTTTCAAACGCCCAAGACTGTCACTGCTACACTAGAGCTAGAGATTACCTTTCTACCACTTCTTGACCTCTGTTGTGTGCTCACCCATCCTCTACTCTGGTGAGGGCTGGTAGTTCCACCAGCTCCAGTTACCTTCAGATTTTCTTTTCACCACATAAACCGCACGCTCAGCAGCACAGAGTAAAAACTCCCATGCTTTTAACACTATACCTCTTTCCACTGCAGTAATACTGGACAAAAACAGCAGTACAAATGTGTTTGCTAGCATCCACATTTTGATTATCTGAAGAGACTCCAGAGCAACACCTGAAGCTTATTATACCAATAAGGTGATGGTTTGGGTTTTTTTTTCCATTTATGTGTAATGCTAGAACCTAATTTTCAGGGAAAACAAATAGAATAATTTTATATTAAATCATTTTTACTTCTTGTTTTTAATTAAAACATGGTTTTGGAAGTATATGGATCTCTAATTAGAAATTAATTACGCCTCATTATTTTTACTCAAGGTTTCCATTAGAACAAGAAGGAAATTACTAGTTGCAATGTCCAAGTCTAAGCACATCAATGGGCAGCACAGAGGAAGTCTGAGGAAGAACCTTTAGCACAGATGAGAAATTCCATTGTCTGGGAGGACCTGAAAAAGAGGAACTGACCCCTCTTCACTCCACAGAAAAGAATTAAGTCTCTCCAGAAAGAAAGAACAGATAACAAAGTAAGAGAGGAGAAAACAGGAGACTTTTTAGCAATAAAAAAGGAAGGAAAGCAACCAGGTGCCCAGAACATTAATAAAAATCTCACCCTATAACTCTGAGTGAGAACTGCAAAGATTAAATAGAGGAAGAAACAGAAAAAGAGCCTTTCATCTGTCCAGTCCATTGTGAATAGGAGGACAAATTATTTTTTTCACTTCCCCTTGCAACAGCTTTTATTTTATTGAACGGTTAAGATCTCCTTCACTTTTCTTCAGTCTAAACAAACCAAGTGTTTCCTGTCTTTCTGCAGAAGTAATTATTTCTGCTCTCTTCTGCAGTCTCTCCAAGTAGCCTTTTTTTTTTTTTTAAAATATGAGATTGCCAAAACTAGCCCCAATGCAATTCCTTTGGTTCTTTGGTTTTCCCCCAAGAGATAGGATAAGGTCCTCCCTAGAAATAATTCACACCTCTGACCTACTGAGTCTTGAAGAAAAGGTGAGATTAGGTTCAACATGATCACTCTGGTACACAAACACTGGATCCGTTCTGCTGAGCATTACATGGACAAATATATTTTGCATTTCCTTATCACAAGCCCTGCCTCTTGCCTTGGAGGGGAGAAGGCAGGAAGGTACAGCCAAAGGACATTCACAGGGAAAAGGAGGTTGAAACCTCCTGTTCTGTTGAGCACTTTCTCTCCCATTTTCTCTAGTCTCTCACACCTTTTCTCAGGAAGATTCATTAAAACCAGAATCTAGTTCAGTAATCAGTTAAGTGCTTTCCTAACATTATATGCCAGGTATTAGTCATTCGTAGAACAACTACTTTTGTCTACTTATTTTTACCCCATGGTTCCTGACTACTGAAGCTTTTGACACAAGCAGACTAAGACATTATTGTAATCCTGTAAACTTAATCCATTTTGTGTTGTACTGATGATTAACTGTATTACATGTTAATCACAGCGAGGAAGTGTATGTAAAATTGGAGTCTGAAAACGAGAGGCTTAAAATGTTCCCATATTATTATCACTGCCTTAAAATATGTATTGTCAGGAGACTGGATCCGACTCTAGCTGCCACTTTCCTCACCTTGCGTCTGCTGTCTTCCAACTGGCCAGATCAAATTCTTTATGGATCATTTTGCTCAGCTGTACGGTGTGACTATATCCCCAAACCATCCTCAAAGAGCACTTGAGACACAGAGATGAAAGTAAGGGCTTGGTACAATGATCATAAAGGAAAATATCTACCACAGCCCTAATGCAAAAAGAGAAAGCAAAGACATACCAGTCTGAAGCCCATGTTTTACATCCACATGTTTCTCTGTGAAACTCCTCCAACTATTTCTAAAAACATGCATGTGGTCTTTATGCATAACACAGGCTGACAGGCTAAGTTTGTACTCAGATCAGTAATGCTGAGTTCATACAAGCACAGAGATAGTTTTTAATGATTAGAAACGTTATTAAGATATTAAGGCTACAAAATAAAGTATTTTTTTTATTCTTTCCAAAGTCTTCCTAAATTGTAAGAAAAAAATCCAGCTTTTAATAAGTGCTACAAAGCACATGATGGACACATTAAGAAAATCTGAAGTAATTTAATTCAGATTTTGATCTACTATTCCTGTCCAACTATTGCAGAAAAATTCTCTCTGTACTAGTACTCAATAATAGAGAATATACACACTGATTCTGCACCTCTATTTTATATTCTTGGGGGTTTTTTTTGAGACAACTTTGTATTTTTTCAATGGCTTATCACAATAATAGTTATCATTAGCAGAAAAAATATATGGCATTAGCTATGAAAAACACAGTTTTGCCCTCAGTTGGATAGTTCAGATTCTGTATGTCTTCAAATAAAGCAAAGTTACAGGATTTTTGATCAGCTCTTCAGAGGATTTTGCAACTTGTACCTTGTGTGAAAAGACCCTCACCTACACAATTCCACTGACATGCAAGGATCCGCCCTCATTACTCCAGGTAACACAAGGGCTATAACGCATCATCTTATGCATGCCAGGTACAAATAGTTATTGGAACAAGCCAAGTGATTTCAGCACAAGGGAAAAAGGAACTAGACCAATCTGAAAAGTAAATCATTAACACAAGCTCTTTCTGTAGGTGAGCATTTCATTCTGTGACTAGCTGAATTCTGATTCTTAAAATCAACACAGCAGAACAGAGGGTGTCAGGCTAATGACTCTGTTTACTTACGTTATAATCATACTTATTCACATATGATTAATGACTAAGTATACAGTGAATCTATAAAACCTGTACTAAGTGGTGTTCCTGCTTCATTGTTTCCTTGGAGCCTAATGCACTTGGTATCAGTTTGATTGGATGGTTTCTCTCAATTCTCCAAAACAGAACGAGACAACTATAATAATTTAGTTTACCGAACTGTTAGCTTTATTCTAGCAAAGCTATTATTTCCATCTCAACAGAACTTGACCTGTATCAAAATGTATTGTGGAGATTATGTGAGTATAATGATCTGTTTTTTTCCAAAATCTTTCAGAACTTTTCATTGCTCTTGAGTTATCACACATGTTGGGACCCATTTCCCTCAACTGTTAGAAATTCATCTCAGGTGAAGTTAATTTATTTTTGATTTGAGTCTAATTCTGGGGTTACTTACAGTATACATGAAGTGTCTGAAATGAAGATTAAAATATAAAGAATTATCAATTCCTGTCTCATAATTTTAGACCTTCCAAGACAAAATAATTTGTCTTTTATCTCTTTGTGAGACTGTGGGTTTTCTATACTTGCACTTAGCTGTTACACAAGACACAAAATTGCATACTATCACCTAATTGTATTAAAAACAAAAATGAGAGTTGTTTAGAAGATGCCGATTCATGGCACTGGTGGGTTTATATTTTCACAAGGCAGCCTGTAACTACATAAAGTAACTGAATAGCTTTAGCGTTTATAAGCATCTAGTTCCCAATCACTAAATTGTAGCAATTTATTAAATGGTTTCATTAGTGCTCTTCAAGAAAATAAAAGTTCATACTGCAATTTTCAATCTCCATTTTGAATGCTACTATAGTTATTATTTCATGACAGCAAAATACAAAATCGCCTTCTGCACCTGGCATACTGATAATTATGTTCTTTTAATTATTATTAATAGGAATAATGATTCATTCCTCCCAGGTGGTTTTTGCATGTGCATTCCCAATAAATTTACAGATCAATACAGAATTTTCTAAAGGATGAACATTTTTTACCTTACTTATTTTATTTGAAAGTATAATTGCACTAATTATTCCAATTTCATCAGTAAAGTATTTCTTCCAATAAAATATTGCATATATTTATTTTTCCAAAGTAAGTATTGAATGGCTTTTACTAATGTGTTTTGTTTTCTGCAATTTGGGATCCGGCATTCTTTACTAGACCAGTTAAGAACTGAAAAGGTATTTTCTTTTTTGTTCCTTATTTTCTTTTTTTAATCACTATGTTATTAATCTATTCCTGATAATTAAAGGACTGCAGGAAGAATAACTCCATCTGACAAAGCTAGCAGAGCCATTTCAGTCGGTGAAGTCAGGAAGTTTGGTTTCTCTTCTTCTACTGATTTCTTGAGATGAACTGTATTTAAAAAATTGACACTGCATCTGCATATAATATGTTGCATGGTATAAATGGTAGTACATTATAAAATAACTTACAGAAGAAATTCTTTTGCTCTTAAGGCATTAAAGTTGGTAATTATGATATCTGTAATAATATTGCAATTGTTTGATAATATTATCAAAAATTTAACAGATTACACATTAATTCTTAACAGTGGGAAATGTTTACACCAACTATTTTAGGTTCACTTTAATCATTCTGCATTACTCAGCCTTTAGGACCACTTGAGCAGAGAGGGAACTTAAGTTCCCAATTTTGATGGTCTGAATTGCACAAAATACTCCAGAAATCTCTCTATGCCCTCTGCTTCTAAATACATAAAGACACACTGATTAGACATAATCACGGAAGTAAGAGAGCAGAGAAAAAGCTGAAGACAATGGGGTGCATATCAGTCTCAGGAAAGACATCAAAACCTGATTACAGGCTCTCTTGGAACAGTACTGTGATGGATTCTCAGGTTTGGTAGATTTTTATTTGTTATTCCCATTTCCATGTGCTGTGGGATCAGAAGAGAGACAAATTAAGGGTTTGTATGAACTAGCTCACTGGATCCTAACCAGTGGAGCAGACTTCCCTTCTCAGGTATCCAGACAGAATGGGGACATGTATTGCAAAGCCCATGCAAATGTTCCCCCCTGGATGTCTGCTGGTTCCTCAAGATAAAGTCTGTCATGGAGCAGTGGCAGTTTTCTCAGCTGAGACTCAGCAACAAAACAGCAGAAAAATCACTCTTTCTAGCAAATCATGAGCAAGAAAGCAGGGCTTACACAGGACTGAGTGGTAAGGCTGTCACATTAATGTCTGTTCTTCTTAAACACAACCTTAGATGGAGAACAGATTTTAAAAGCATTAATATACCATTAATTCAGAAGCATAAGAAACATGAAAAAAGAAATGGAAGTATTTCTTCCAAAATTTTCTTGGTTCTTTGAGATTTATCTCCTTTATATTTTATGTTACACATATTAGTAATTACACGTTATATATGAATGGGATAGGATGGAGTCCCCCAAGATCAAGAATGAGATGTACAGAATGTTAACAGCAGTAGTTTTGCCACATTCAGCAGTTGCAGAATGCAATGATATCATTATCAGAGATTACATACAGAAAATGGCTCCCCACAGTACCACAAAGGTAAAACTACCAGAAACCAGATAAAATGACATCTGTGACCTCTCTAAAATACATATACAGGGAAAGATGGGAGGCTTTGGAGAAAGAATTTTCTACGCTTAACAGTACCCTTTAAATTACTGTATCATATATTATTCAAATGAAATGTAATGCATGCAATAAACTCACAGTAAATCAAAATACCCATGAAATTTTTATTTAATGCTGTTGCACACAAAGGATATCTTTGCAGACGTATAGCTAGGTCATAGCATGTAGTTAGCTAATAAAGCCAGGTTTTCATTTTAGTAGATATTCCCTATGGGAAACATTCAGACTAAGAAGTCTTATTGTTTGTTATCAGTAGAATGACTTACTAAACAAATATTATTAGAAGGTTGTTCATACTTCAGATTGCTTTTTCCATCACAAGACTGAATTGCCTGAACTTTACACATCATGATTTGATAAAAGCAGCCTCAGCTTTTACTGACACTTTTGTTGAACTGCTTACGGCTTGGGTCAGGAAAATCTGTAACTTCCTTGCTCTCACACAGAAGGAAGGTAGAATACAAGTTTCATTCTTCAGACTTCCTACAAATTTTACAGTCCCTTTCCAATCTCTGCATTTTTGTAGATGAGGGTATCTTGAGATCAGAAATAAAATTTAAAAAAAAGTAAAAAAGTAAAACATGACTGAATCACCCTTGGGAGGGGGGGGCGTTGTTTGCCTTACCTTTAGGTGCTTGGATACTTCAGGGGAAAAAAAGCAAAATATTATTGATTTTCTTCCTTCTGAATATTAGATAGCCTTTCTGTTAGGATGCTGCAGAAGAAAGCACAATAACCATTTCTCTGTGCTCACATACAGCATCTGGTCTAAACTAACCCATAAAAAGGCCAAATTGCTCTCAGAAATAACTTTTCTCGGCTGCTGTTTGAAGGCACTTTCTTTCTAATGCAGAAAGCCCTGCCATGCTGAATACTATGCTTGCAAAGAGTGCTCCAGCAAGATGGTGCGTATGTAATGAGGGATGCTGGAACCTAGATACGAAAATTCAAAGTCTTTTAAATTGTGTAATTCTTCATGTTCTTTCAGTGACCATACCAGGCACTTCCCCCCAGTTTCCTCACAAAAATTGGCTGTATTTCTGTGTATCCATCCATCCTTACCAGTCCCTACCAGTAACTTCGGACTTCATACTGAATTTCTAGCATATTTGGCAGAGGAGTGGCACTCTCGTGAAGTTTTGTGAAAACGCTGCTCAATACCGGTGAGGGAACCAAATTCTTTTTCTGTTTAAAAAAATGCAGCAGTTTAAACTCATCAGGCATTTATTCTATTGGCCTAGCATTATCCAAGCAGTACATGCATACTTTGGACTCAGTCACAGGACAAACCATCTTTTACTTAGCTGGTGGTTGACTCGGAAAGGACCTGATGGTTTGTGAATGTAGATGGAGATTCAAGGAACAAGGAGGGGAAATCAACTGCTGTTGTGGCTGGAGGAAGTAAGTAGGAATACAGAGTCAAAAGAATCTGGAAGAAACCCGTTACTAGCTGCAGTGCTTACAGAACAACTTTCATCACAAAACAATGTATTTCAAAACAAAACAATACCCTAATACCCACAAAATCCAAATTCATGAACCCAAACTGAGTAACTGAATGTGACATTGTTTGGCTAGCAAAACACCTAAGTATGCACTTGTGAGGATGGATATTTTTGAGTGCAGACAACTTCAAGGAAAAGTTTAGTGTTACTGTACCTAATGAATATATCTAAACATATGCAAATCTGGGAAGAGCCACAAAAGAATGCATGAGTTTTCATAAGGTTCATTATGAAGATTGTGGGAACATGCAGTGTATGAGTAATGGGATATTTGAAGGATATCTGGGTAAGGGAGGAGTTAGGAAATTATCCAAGTTTAACCATCATCTTGTATAAAACGAAGTTTTACTGACTTTGAAAAAATTACATACATTTACACTAACAGACCTTATTTCTTCTGTATGCTTTTTAGATCAGTATTTCCTTCAGGTAATACGTAGATATTCCCCCATCCCCCCCCTCCACCTTTTTTTAAGGAATGACTATATTTACCATGAAAGCACTGAATAATGAGCTGTCTGCACTGACACTGATCTGGTTCCAGAAGTTTAGAAGTTCAGCTCTGCAGTTTCAATGTTTGCTACTGTAATCCCTTTGGAAAGCTGTAACTGCATTCAGACACTGGTGAAATAGCAAACACCTTTCTTACTTTGAGATCCACCCCAGATTGTTGTAAATAAAACCCATTTAGGCAAGGAATCTTTTTCATGTGATGACTGATTTATGGCTGGTAAAGATAAACTGGATTGCTGTAGCTTCCATACAGACATTGTAGTTAGTCACTTAATATCCATAAGCAACAACTTCATTTTCTCTGCAAGTATCAAAGTCTGTCACTCCTAATAGTTAAATCTCTTAGGCTCCATGATCATTATACCTTCTCTAGTTTCCCTTTTCAGAAGTAAAATGCATAAATTGCATATGAAGGTCACAGTGGTTTTATACTGACAACGTACACAATTCTTACCAGCCTGATAACTCAGTCACATTATGTACAGTGGACAGCAGTGATTACCCACATAAATGTCAAATTTAATGACCAATCCTGCAAAGAGTTTAGAATTCTTCCAGTGTATGTGTGGAATTGGTGTACACCCAACAGGACTGACTCCAAGAGTATAATGTGAGTTTCATTATCACTCAATCCCGCGTCACTGAGACCAATGGGTGTTTGATAATGTCTATTTATATTTAGAATGTTTTTGTAGAAATTCCTGTTAAGTTTTGGCTTTGAAAAAAATTATAGAAGGATTAGATTGAACGGAGGGTTGGTAGGTCAGATAGCCCAGCCTTCTTATCAAAAAAAGGTCAACAATGAGTTGAGACCAATGTGGTTATAGATTTGCGCAGTTCAGTTTCTAAAACCTCTGAGGATGAAGACTCCACAACCTCTTCAGGCCATTTCTTCTACTGCCTTGTTATCCTCACAGTAAAAAATGTCTTCACATCCAGCCAGAACATTCCCTGCTTTATTTTATGACTGTTGCCTTTCATTCTTCACGGACCTCAGTAAAGACCCTGGCTCTATATTATTGATGCTCTTCCTGTAGGTACTGCAGAGCAGTTGTTGGACCCTCCCAAAGCTGTCTCTTCCTCAGGCTAAGTCCCATTCCTTCAGCTTCTCCTCACAGGGCAAGTGCCATTTGACCACCTTGGAGACCCTCTGCTGTCCATCAACAAGCTCTCCTTGCTTTCCTCAGCAAACCAGTTTTGCTTATTAAAGGCATGACCCAAAGCTCCCCGAGATCAACAAGACCTCCATGAACACTAACCATGAAATTTGGATAAAGTCCTAGTCCTAAGAATGTTAAGTGATCCAAAAATGTCCTTGTTCTTCTAAATTTTCAAGAATATTTCTGATACTTCTCAGTCACAGTTCTATTTGGGTGGGTGGGTTGAAAAGCATTGTATTTAGAGAAATTACATTCAGTGACTGGACCCCTAACTCTTCCTCTAACTTCACCAAGACAACTGCAACACAACTTTCACTGCTGTGGATTCAGCTTTGCCATGAAGTGTAGTTTCTGCTCACAGCTAACAGCAACAAAATGTTCATTGTAAGTGTGAAATTCAGGATCACAAAGTTGATGTGAGCATGAATATTAGATCTTTTATTCCCCCCCTGCAATGTCTTGCCATCTCCCTGACTTCAGCAGTTTTGTATTTCAGCACCTTTGTTAATTAGTTTTTCTGTACTCCATTGAACCTCTGCATGACTTTTATTTTAAGAAGACACAGAGCATACTTGGTTTTAGTCTGGAGAGAGAATACTGCCCTGAATTTTAGTATTAACTATACAGTATCTGGTTACAGATAAATAATTAAAATGGGACTTTCCTACAGGGAGAAACTTAGATGCATTAAACCCAGGGTCAGAGAAAGCAGTAAGGGCTTGGTCTGCCTTCCTTCCAGACAATAGAAATACATCCCGACTCTTTAATAGAAGCTGCTGTGGGTCTTATAATAGCTTTATAATAGATTAAGGACATAGAAGGGAATTTGGGTATTTTAGTAGATTTTCATCTTTTGAAAGGTTTCACTGATAAAGCCAATTTCAGCAGACTAAAGCTGAATTAAGATTCAGAGTTCTGACCAGGAAAGTTTAACTTTAAAAGAGCCTGCTTTTTACAAATCAAAGAAACTTATTCAATTTGTAGATGAAAGGCTGGAATTTAATTTTTAACATTATAAATCATAACCTAAAAGTGCTGGACTACAATTAAACAATGGCTTTAATTGTCAAACTATTTCTTAAGACAGGCAAAGATGATTTCAGAGCAGTCCTAGCCTTTCCCTGTCCTGTCCCGCCCCACTTAAGCCACTACTCTGCTGATCCTATTCTCCTGACTTCTTTTGTCTTTATTCTGCAGCAGTCTAGTGCTCAAGGTGCACAACATGCTCCCTACTGACTTTGGTCACAGTTTACTACCGCTTTTGTTGGGCAAATCAGTAATTTTTTTTACACTGTTTCTACCTAGGGTAGCTTCTGATAAAAGCACCGATTGGGTTCCTCCCTCCTTTTTTTTTTTTAAGTGATCATCACAGTAATCCTTGATGGTCTGTCTCACAGCAGTTCCACTGCATTTCTATTTTGCAGAGAAAGCTGTAGTAATTCTGCAGGTTTTTATTCACTTTGATTTATGATGTGCTCTCTGGTCCTGTAACATATTTTCAACTAGTCTTAAGAAGGAGTTATTGTAATGTGATTGCTGCCTCAAAGCTGCTGGAATCTGATGATGGTACCAGTGCTATGGCCTTCCTAATAATTCATCCTGATCGATGTGGAGCTGTTGCTTGAATTACTCAGAACCCTGTTGGACATTTCATTCACTGGGGGGTGTTTAAAGGTTTATTTCTTCTGTATGTAGGTAGCTTTTTTCCTTTCACATAAATTTTACTTGGTGTTCAGGATCTTCTGGCGGATAACTAGAAGAATTAAATGTATTTTTCAAAATAAACATTAAGTAAGAAAAATCTCAACAGGGGAATGACTTAGTATCCCCATAGTGACCATCTTAAGGCATGTGGAAGAAAAGTCACAAGATTATACTATTAATTTCCCTATGCTTTTCAGAGCTTAGGGGATAAAAAGACATTGTGCAAGCAAAACAGAAATGGCCATAAACTCAAAACTAGCCATCCTGATGTCAGAGTCCAACACTTCCTCACCAGGTTCTTTTAGATATTCCACCGATAAAGATTGTAATGTATAATATCAAATTTACTTATCTGAAGATAAGTGATTTTACACAGGATTTTGAAACTAGCAGAGTAGTACGAAACATACAGAAAACACAATACAAACGTAATACTGAGATCTCCATTACTGGCCTCTATGAGATGCTCACCGTTACAATGGCGGGCATCCCCAGCCACTGGGAAGGAATACTTGGGGTGAAGCTAGCTCAAGCCATTGCTCTCTTCCAAATTATTTTGCTAGTTGTTTAGTATTTATACTCTGTGTTGGGTTGAGTCTGTTATTCATGTCCCTTACACTGGTCACAGGGACATTCACACACTTTCAATGAACTCAGGTATAAACATTTACACCACCAGATCATCCACTCAACGGTTTGTAGCTGTTTATCTACAACAAAGGTCCCTTCTGTGTTGAGATAAACTCAGCTTTCTTTGAAATTGCCATGGCCAGTCACATCCTGCATTATTGCCTGAGCTTCATAGGCATGCTGCCCTTGCCCAGCTCCTTTGAGCTTTCTTCCATTAGAGGAGTTTATTGGTCAGTCACAGCTGACTTCAGTAGAAATGAATGAAGTGAAATAGCACTACGTGTAACTACACTCAGGTGTTCAATCAACCCTAAAAATGCCCTACTTCAAAACAGGGCAGTAGAAATTCTCTAACCAAAGATAATGGAAAGGAACAACTTATTCCCATGTAGTTGCCTGCTCCCTGATCAAAATTCAATCTGCTGTAATTTCATTCAGTTACCAAATGCCTCTACTGCTCCGCTCCCTCAGCTTGTGCAGCAATGAACACTGCTGCTAGGTATGCTTTTCCTAGGCACCTTCAGCCATGAAAAACCTGTGGAGGTTTTTGGGGTTTTTTTTGAAAATACAATTTTGCACCCTGAGTCCTAGGTTCTGGAAGCAGAGACCCGGATTTCCCAAGGTGAGTCTTGTTTTGACGGATTTCATTGTTTTCTTGAGGAATATGGAGTGAAAAAATGTTGTAAGCACAGACACTTCTAAAATATGACAAGTGTAACAATCTTTGCAAAACAAAATGCCTGCCACAACCTCCAGGTTTATCTCTCAGCACAGGAGATCATTGCAAGCACGCAGTCTTGCTCAACAACTGACAACTGCACCGTCTCTTTCATGCTTTCACTCTCCCCATAAAACTACACCAAAGGGCATTCGAGCAGTCGCTTGCTCAGAAAAGCAGCCTCTTGGGTTTCGGCACAGCTTTCGAAGCAAGATTTTCCTTCTCACCTGGTGTGTAACGTCTTGTCACCATGGGACCGTAATGCCACCTGCCATCATGGCGCTAAGGCCCCGTCCTCTGTGACAGGTATATGGATCGTCCACACGGGTGTTTACTTTAGAGAAGCACAGAGAGCACTGCAGCATCCAAGAATCAATCTCTGTCTCCACTGAACTGTCTACTGATAAATTTCCTTAGCTTTGCCTTCTGCAGTAAATATCACACAGCACCCTCAAATTATTTGATACTGGACAAAAAAAAAAAAAAAAAGCTACAAACAGACAAGTGGTAGTCTGTGGCTGTGTAACCACCCTAAATTCAGACCCAAAATTACCAAAGTTCGGCTCTTAAGGTTTGGCCCAGACCTGCTTGTGCCCGTATTTCAAAAAGTCAGTGAAAACAGGTAGAGTAAGTTTAATAGGTAATAAATTCCCAAAGATTTTGAAATTAAGTGCATAAAGTGAACCAGGAGTGATTCGACGGGCCTGTCAAAGACTGAAGCTACGAAAGTGGTTACAGGACAAAACTGACATTGGGTTTTACGGGACAGATCTCCCTAAAGGTTAGACCCTGTAAACACCGCTAAGTAGCAAAGTGATTTCTTGAAGGTACACAACATTGCAACAGTAACTGCGGGAGCTGTGCCATCAGTAGTACGCACAAATTCCTTCTGAGGATCCTGGTAGCACGTACACTATAAATTCTACATCTCGTTTCAGAGAACTTTTATATGTTGGCAGAATGCTGAATTTGTTGAGTAACCACTCTGAAAATCCAAATACGAGATCCACCGCAAATCCTCATGAAAAACACTCTGGAACAAATGTCTTCTGTGGGACAGAAGACGAAACTAAGGACAATGTGCACACTGTAAGAAAATTTTAATTAAATTCTAATTTGTTTAAAAGCAAACAAAAGGATGAGACTTCTTTCCCACAAAGGACTTGTATTAAAAAAAAAAAAAGTGTATTTTACTGTATTTCCTAGAAGTTTTTACCTGAACCTTCATATTTAATTTGGTTCTACTTAAAAGCATTGTGTTGTTAATCAGATCCTGGCTAGGACACAGGCATTTACTAGATCAGGTTTAATCTACTGACGGTGAGCCTCAAATAATGAGACAGTGAACACTTTATAAAAGAAGTGCTCAGCAACTCCACTGTACCGAGGAAGAATTGAGCACATTCAAAAATCCCTTATTTTGCCTGAAAGATACATTACAAGGGCTGTGTTGGGTTTTGGTCAAAAAGTTATACGTCTGCAAATCTGTATATACAGAACTGTTTTTTCTATGATCAATCCCCCCATTGCATTTTTGCAAATATGCATTCTTGCAAAGCCCTTTTCTTTGTTTTGACTGTTTCATGAATAAACATATATTTTCAGAAATTATTAATGCTTGCCTCCATCTGACTGAGAGGTGATGTCCTCTTCCAAAACCCACTTTTACTCATTTTTCATGCCAAGGACAGTGCAGAAGTCCACCCTTAAAGCATTCACTTGTCTCTGTTTTCAGTGAAAGTTTCATAAATGGTGAAACTTAGTGGTTGATTTTGTGGCACCACAAACCTGCAAGTGTGAAAGGAAATACTTTGAGATAACTAAACTTTACAGGAATTGGACCTGTTCAAAGCTGACACAGAGATAAAGAGGCAGGACCAGTATTTTAAATCAGATTTAAATAAATGAACACGCCCTACATTTCCTCTCTTCCCCAGGGCCACCCTTCTGACCAGCGAGGTGTGTCAGGTCCAGAGAGCACTTCAAATGAGTGCCAGATAGGCCTATGCGTTCTACTTTTGGTTTAAAGTGCAGGCTCGTAGTCTTTAAATCTTGTAACTGTTAATTGCATCCATTTGCATCCTCCTACTCTTTATAATTATTCCCATCAAAATGTTTTCTGTTTTGGTGACCCTAACATAATATTTGATGATGCGTTGGGTTTGGACTTGTTTTGTTTTTCTTCTCAAGACTGGTGAGATTTTTGACGTCTCAGACGTTTTCAGAAGCATGAATTACAGAGCCAGAAAGCTAAATTTTATTTTTTTCCTAACTCACAGTATATATCAATACATACTTTTGATTCTGTGTTCTAACAGTGTCTTCTAGCACCTCCTTCCATAGTGATTTTGTTCCTTAGTAAGTAAGCTTTAGGGTTGGTTTGTTGAGCTGACCAGCCATGGAGCTCAAGCATTTCTGTCTACTGAGCTGCAGAGAGTTAATCGAGTTCAGCATTATCTGACATCCTAGCAGGGGTGGGGGGAAATGGAGCCTCATGTGCCATCCAGCCAAACAGCACTCAAACTCCACACAGCTGCAAAAGGCACATGCCTAGGAAACTTCTGGTGAGAGACATTTGAAGAAGTACATGTACTGCCAGTAACTAGGATGCCACGAGGATATAAACTCTCAATTTCTAAGGTTACTATCTGCAGAGTCCTACCTTAGAGATAAAGTTAAGTGACAAGTGAGGCCCTGGATGTGCAAACAATTCCCACACTGACAGAGGAAGATGGGATGGAGCAAATCTGAAGGATGAGTCTGCAATTCATTTTAGATAGCACAACATATATCAACCTACAAAAATTGGCATGGTCTCATTGTCTTCTATATGGCCAGTATTTATTCTCCATACCTCCAAAACTGTTTTTTTTTCTCATTATTTTCCTGATTGTTTTAATGAGTAAAAAGGCTCTATGTATTTTATATTCAGTTGTAAAGGTAGGACCTCGTATTTAAATGATGAACAAACTGTAGCCAAATATTTGGCTACTGGAGCACAGTTTCTTTTCTGTGTAAAGGCTTGTCGCCTCATTAGTACTTTTGAAAGTAACTCCTTTAAAACTTCTGAGCATACATTGTTTTCCCCCCTTAGCCACTAACAGTTTGTTGCCCTTACCTTTGCTTGGTGGGTCTAAACTAATGATCAGACACATCAAGAAATGGTTTCTTCCTTCTCATCTAAAATACCCATTTCTTGCTTTTTAACTCCTTTTCTAAGATTGCAAGCCAGGGAAGCATGGTTAGTGGTCATACAAAAACAAACCTGTATGTGTATGTCATTACTACCAAAAGCACAACATACAGAAGGCTCTCAAGTGTATGTAAAGCAAACAAACAAATTAATCAGTATAATCAATGTAACTCCTGATTCTAGGAGATTTTTATTTCTAAATATCCCATTTCTATTTATAAAATATATGCGAACTTCCCTTGAAATCTAACTTTCAAGTTAACAGTATCATTTTAATCAGATGTATTGACTGAGACGAGGAATCATCATAAAAGATAACCTTTATACTTGGTACATCTGGCAAAGCAGGTAGAATCCTCAGAGGAACTAAAGATGTTAACCAGGGGACACAGCTAAGTAGCTTTCAACCTCAGTTATTTTCTTCTGAATACATATGGGTCTGTGATTCTACTAAAATGAGTACATCGGTTCTGTTTATTATTCACTGATTTTTTTAAAAAGAATAAGAAACAATACATGAAAAAAGGTATTGCTGAGAATGAAGTGACAGTAATTTAATCAGTTACAAAGCAACTAAAAAAGTGGTCTTGCCTCTACATGTCCTATCAGAAAACCATCTCATACTTAGCAGTAACATTGTTTCTTTGAAAAAAAACACTAGGTTTGTAAGCAACCTACGGATCTCCTGCATCACTTCCTCACTAGTCCTTTCAAATTAGAAATACCATGAGAAATAGATACAGAGGACTGTCACAGATATCATAGGTTACATTTGAAAGATAAAATAATATTTTTAGATAAGGCTGGGAGATTGAAACAAAAATGTGGTTACATTTTAATGCAAAAAAAATTAGTATCGTTTTTCAGGCCTAGCTCATGCCAGGGGCAACTTCTTCAAATACGTTCTGTCTTCCTAGGGCTTAGGGCAAGATTAAGTTCTGTCTCATAAAATAAAAACTTTGCATCCTGTTCTCTGTAAGGTAAGGACAATATAATGCTATGATTGTTGGTTTTCAACAGAATTCTACATGCAGTGTTAGATGTGAACCACCCCAATTAAAGGCTGCTTTCTCCTTTAGCAGATACAAGGAACAATTTTTCCCGCTCCGAATTTTAACCCCATTATGGATGCCCAGTTGTTAGGAGGAGCTCTACAGGGAATTAGTGAGTATTTTGACTCATTTCAACACAGCTTTTTTTTTTTTTCTTTCAGAAAGCTCTCATAAAACAACAAAAATGAGGCAAAATAAAAACTGATAAAATTAAAAGTGTCACCATTTATCTGTTCATTCTTCATGGTATCGCAATAAGACACAATGGTGATGTCCAAATAAATCATGTATTTGCACTTACGGGAACTAAGTGGTGATTAAGATTAATCTGAAATCCATACCAACACCTACGGTAATTAATGCTTTCCTTGAGAAAATAAGAAAAAAAAGCATTCTGTTTTATGTCACTACATTGAAGGCCAAAAAGGAAAGTTTTTTAATTGTAACTTCAACAATTAACTATTACCCGGGACTGTTAAGTCTTTTAATCAGCCATCAAGAAATAAAAATAAATGGAGTAGAAAGTTTAAAGAATTTATTATCTTTCACTCAGGAGAAATTTTTGCAATCTATGTACAAAACCAATTTTTGTCACCAAAGCGTTTTTCTCAGTTCAGATTTTTGTGTTTTCCTGTTGAACATTGTTGGTATTGCTGAGGCTCAGAATATTGATTTTTTCTTTGTTTGTTTGTTTTGTTTACTATCTGAAACATTTTCCTCACATGAAAACTGTTTTCTGTATCAGAATTTTTATTCCCCTTGAGCTTTTCACAAGGTTGTACAGCTCCAAGTCTTGCATTCTGTTTTCAGTTTCTTTAATGGAAATGTGAGGACTCAGACTTAATGTTGAATGAACCCCAATGAGTATTATTGATCAAGGGGAATCTGAAGTATCTTTTTGATTAAGCTGGCTACAGATTAAAAATTTTAAACATTTTGCTAAGTTTCAAACAGTACTTTTAATGCAATGTTGCTGACATGGCAATGCAGAGATAGTTCCCTTAATTTAATACTGTAAATAAAAGTGCACCCACCTTACTTTTAATTTACCTATCAAAGTACATGGAACAAAGTTCTAATTTCAGGGACCATAGTTAAAATAAGAAGTTCATCTTCAGAGGAGTTTAAGTCTCCATAGCCTTTACTGGAACTGACACCCATACCCAGAATCTTGCACACGACATTCATTTTTGGGAGGCAGTTCAGTCACATATGTTGTCCCACTGACAGCAGTGGCATTACACAAATGAATAAAGTCATTTAGGATTTAAATATTTCCTGAACCCTTCTTAGTTTTTACTGTAGAGACTAAATCAGCTGTGCAGATTCCTAGTGATAATTATTTTCTGAAAAGTAAGAAGTCGTCCTTATGCACAGTTTCAGTAACACTTCCATTTTGTGGGTCTGATGGGAATGCATCAGACTTACGTTAAATCCTTGTCTTGCTAAAAAGCTGGTCTAATTGTGGCTAGATGATCCAGGAGAGAGAGAACTAAATGTGGTGTATAATGAGCAAATACAGACTTCCTTTGCCAACTTGAAGAAAAACATACGTATTCAACGTCCATTTACATTTTTTTGTTTGAAATGGAACCTGTCAGTTATAGATTATATGACAAAATGACTAACAAAGATTCTGTAATAAGTACAGAATGTGTATCTAAAACATACACATATGCCTATTTAATAATGAATGTTAGAAACTTGAGAGATTATGCCACTCCATTTGGCTGCTAGCTGATCCCCGTGCTTTCCAGCCTAATTCACCTCTTCTGCAAGTGTGATAAAGTCAGTTGATTTACACATGGAGATATATTTATGCTGGAATGTCATTAAAATGCTCAGCCATCTGAAATTACCAATAGCCAACTTTGGATGATGGGAAAAAATATTTGAATTATAAAATTATTTTCAGAATATGTTAATCATTATCTTCTTTTTCATAATCAGTAAATATTGATTTGTTATAGAAGTTTAGCAGTATGCTCTAGCTGCCAAGCAAAAGATCCCGGGTATCCTTCAACAAAACAGTCTTGGAAATTGGTTAAAATATGGTATTTTTTAAAACTTCATAACTTATTTTACATAGTTCCTCTGAAAATATATATCTTTCAGTTTTTCTACAAATGGTCTGACCATAATTCGTCACCCCCATAAAGGAGATCCCTAGTCCTGAAATGACAATTCAATCAATATCAACAGAGCATACAAGTATGCCTTCCCAGGCTTAGCCACAAATTGTGCTAGTGTGCCTAGTTCTGAACAGATGAAAGCCTCGATCTGTTTTATTGATGTTTTCAAATCCATTGGGCTTGAGAGAGATGGTGACACATCTGATAATAACAGATTCCTTCACTTTTTGCTGGTATTACACCAGCAAGTGAAGGGTACATATGCACAGTAAATACAACTGATGCTGGTAAATACCAGTGGGATATTGATTTGTCGATCTATTATTTTAAAGAATATAGGTGAATGTTCTTGAACAAAACATGAACAATCACAAATGTAAGTAAATAACAACACTTCGTTAATTTAGTGTGTGTCCTGTTTCCTTTACAGGTTGCGAAAAAGATGTGTTGATTGATATCCTAACGCAGCGCTGCAATTCACAGCGGCTTATGATTGCCGAGGCGTACAGAGACATGTATGGCAGGGTACGACAGAGCTATTTTGTACTTCTGCTACTCCTGTCTCTGCTGTCTCCGGTGCGGTCGGTCAGCCCTTCTCTCAGGTCAGTCACTGGAGCCAAAAGCCTGGCAGACAGCTGGCTGGCACCAACAGATTGGCACACAACTTTGCTCATGTAACTATCGATGCCTCTGATGGTTTCACTTATATAGCAGTAGAAGTATGTCTGCCACACCCAAAGTTAAAAAAAGGGATGTGGACAGTTTCTTCTTCTATAGTTCATTCTTCTCTATTGAACAAACCAGAATTTCTGGTCAGTCTTATCTCTTCCTGTACATACTTCTGGGGGTTTCTGCATTAATTGTTTTAAGTTTTTGGAATACCTACTAAAATAGTATTGTATTTGGGTTGAAACACCAAATAAAAGCACAATACCAAAAATTACAGCTAGTTGTATCTTACTCATGCACTGATTGATGTTCTCATCTCAAGCACCGACATTCCCAGACCTCATACCATGTATTCCCATCCATATGCTAAGCACAATACTCATCTGAGCTGTTAAATTTATGAGTTTTTTGAAGGTGTTTCAAAAATTTTAATGCATAAAAAGTTAGGGCTTTATTTCAAATGCATTTTATCCATACTTACTGTATAAAACAAGGTAATTGTTGTTATACGAGTTCTTACACATACACATACATAGATAGCCTCATTATATTTCCAGATCTACTACTGCTAAGCAAATGACTTTGGGAAAGTTGCAATGCCTGCATTTTCCTTGGTTTACCCCAGCTATATAAGGGCAAAAATAGTAACAACACCATTTGTAAAAACCTGCTAAAATCTAGTCATGAAAAGCGCTGTATGAAACTGTTCAAAAGCTAGAGAAAAATGCTGTGATTAAATTGACCAGACATGCCCTTTCCCTAGTAGAAGCTAGCCAAACATTCTAAATAAAATCCAGCTTCCTTCCTTTCCTAAAGCCTGAGAAACTACCGGCTCACTGGGAAATGCCTTGAAGGTCAGTCTATGCTTGCCAGTGAATTGATCAGCATGAATGAGGACAATGAGTTTGCAGAATTCCTACCACACAGCCATCAGCCACGGCTAGAGTTAATTAGTTAACTCTAATTAAGAGTTAACTAGATAAAAACCTACACTTTAACTGCTGACGTGGTAACTGTTACACCATCAGTCTGTTCACCAGTTGAACAGTGTATTTTCTTCTTTGGGTAGCCAAGCAGTTTTCCACAGACATCCTTTGTGCCGCCTGTATACCAAAATACCTCACAACTGTTGGCATCTAAATATGCTGAAACACCCCCTTACTCTCACAGAACTGGGGAAAAAAGCTGGATTTAATAATTTAATTTAATTGATTTCGTGTTGTTGCTCACCCATAGGAGACCACTGGCTTTATCTGGACTGCTATAAAAAAAATCAAACACAATGTTAGTGATAATTTAGATGCAGCCTTGAATGGGTATGTTTTAAATAGACCCTAAAAGGACAGCAGCCAAATCACAGGTATCCTTACCCTCTAAAGACTGTGACAATGATTGAAATCAGTGGATATTAATGATTTTAAGTGTTTTTCTATTATGAGGTATTTATTAGGTTACTGTTACACATGCAAAACACACAAGTTCAGTGTTTCTCCGTGTAACATTCCTCATTGAGTTTTAGTTACAGAAAACCAAAGCATGTCAAGCTACCCAAAGATGCCTGTGATTGTAAAGCACCCAAGCCCATTCTTTTCAAGCCTTCATTTATCTCCTTAATTACTGGACAGTGCTCCTTCTCTATACCATCCATAGCAGCTGGCTGGGGAGTTTTAACCTCTTATCTAGAGTGTTTCAACTGTGTCTATCATTTTAACAAGGGAAAACATTTAAAGTCTCCATATAATTTTTATCATAATTTCTACCCTCTGATATATGAAGATGACTTAGAGACAACACTAATGGTTTCTTAGCAAAGAATTGCCACATGTCCTTCAGGAATGGAGTTATGATTTGCCATATTTAGTATTCATAGTCACTAATTATTCACTTTCTCATCACTGATCTATTTGGATTTTCTTTTCAAATCTAAAATAAAAATATAAACAAATAAATGAATTCCTATAAAACCACACCACCTTTAAATGTTTACCTCTGTCAGCCAGCTTTGGTTAACATGAAGTGCTATAAGGCCAGTGGCCCAGACCTAAAGATCTAGAAGAATTAAAAAAGCCAAAGAAAGCCTCAGATGTCATTTTTAAGAATTTCAATCTCTAAAACTATTAATAATAACAGGAAGGAAAGGAAAGCCAACTATTTTTATATTCCAGCAATGGGCTACAGAAAATTCTGAAACTCATGGAACATCTTGCACTCACAATTTTAATTTAAATGAATCAATTAAGCACTGGGTATACTTTATAGTGCAAGATACATCAAGATACTCTCGACAACTTTCCCAAAAAACCCATCTAGTTCTATCTTTTGCCATGTGGAAACACCGGTCAGTACAAATGAGCTCTACTCTAGGTAGAGATGAAACGGGAAGGTTGATTTTTATTTTCATCTCACCTGTGACAGCAGATGTACTGAAATGGCTAATCTGCAGTGTACACTTCAGAAGATACTTTAGCACACATCCTTGATACCATTTCACTGGCTGTAATATGTATTAATGGATATATTGCGTTGGACAAATGTACTATTTGAAAATCCCAGCTTATGAATGGTAAGCTCTGCAGGACAGAGAAGACAGCTAGGCAATAACAATTTCAGCCTTCCCAGATTAATCTATGGTAAACCTGTCAGTCTAATCCTCCACCCTTTTAATTTTAATTCAGTCTGTTCAATATGGTAGCTACTATGCCCATTCGTTGGACAAATGTAAAGTGTGACATATTAGAAAAGGAAATACATAAAAAATGAAAAGAAAACCCTGAACTGGCTGCATGATTCAGACATACACACAAGCTTTAAGATTCCTTCTTACAATTAGCCTTCAAGGATTTCTTCTAGCAGAGATGATTAGGAAATGTTAATAATGACAACTTAGAGTTGCCTTTTCCAGTTTTTCAATACTTCCTTTCCCTTAGTTCTGATTGCAGGACTAATTTTTAATTAGTATCCATTTGTATTATTAATCCATTTTCCCACAGGCATGTTGTCAGAAGTGAAACGTCTTAATGAATTAATTTCTATTCCATGTCATGATTTAGTGGTTGTCAAACGTATCTAATGTGCATTCGCTGAGGACTGCATATGCTTCTTCATCATAAACTTAATTTTTAATGTGTGTATGTCCTCCTTCATTGCTACTCTAGCTACAAATTTAATTATATTCAAATATGTATCAAAACCAAAGTACAGGCCTGAAAAAGATGCAGCTCTGAAAACATAACAGTTTATTTCATGGTTCCTGGTAATCCTTTAAATTCAGACTTAGGTCAGAACATACCTGGCAGCTGCCTAGTGCAGTACACAAAACATTAAAAAAAAGAGTGCACAAGTATCCTCTTAATCAGAAACATCTATAGTAAAACTAACAAGCTTCTGGCATTTGCAGTGTTTTGAAGGATGCTACTGGGGAAGGGGGGGGGGGAGCAAACTCTCATCCATTACTCAGCTACCTGGCAAGCAAGTACTGAGACACATGCAGGGGAAGAGAGGGGTTCCTTTTTATACACCCAGCATCTGTCAAAAGTAGTGAGTTCAGTTTGAATGTAATCTATATAGAAATTGCACATCACCTTCCAGTAATCCAAAGCAGATATTTTTATGTAGTAGGAGCAACATGGATGATTTTTTTAAATTATTCACATTATGAGTAACACTGAAAACAACACAAGAAATCACTAGTGTTCTATGCATTAGACATCAAAAGGTGCTTAGCTCCCACAGATTCACACAGGGAATACACCAAGGGAAGCTGCAGACGCTCTGCTGTGGTATTCACATTTCCAAGCCTTTAAGTTGCAGTGCCACTTCAACCCCCGAATTTTCTTCTGTGTGCTAATGAACCGAAAATCAACAATCCTATGTGGTCTGCTGGCTTGTGGGTCTATTGTCATCTTACCCATACTATGAGAAGAACCAGATGCTATGTCAAAGAATATTTTTGTTACTTAATTTTAGCCAGAATTCATCTTTGACAGTTGATCATTCATTTACAGAGAAAACTGCTAATTTTTTTTTTAAGCTCTCCTCATAAATTATGACTATTGAAATAATCCTGCCTATGCATTTTCTTTTTCTTTTCAAGGATCTGGTAACAGACCTAAAAGAGAATCTCTCTCATCACTTCAAAGAAGTCATGGTTGGCTTAATGTATCCACCTGCCTCCTATGATGCCCACGAGCTCTGGCATGCCTTGAAGGTACTTGTCAAATTCAGAATTTCTTAGAGTCACAGTCACTAATTACGATACTGAACATATGTTAAACTGATTTTTTTGACATTCAATAAACTGCTGGAAGAGTGGCTGTTAAACTTATTCCAGATACACACCGGAATAGCCTACTACATAGGTCATCAGAAATACAGTGTTAGATGAAGCTTATTCATTAGTATGCTAAAAGCAGCATAAATAATATTCTTGTCATGTAACAAATACAAACCCTTTAACATCCTTGATAAAGTCGGTAAATGAAGAAATATTTACACAGGGAAATGTAAAGTCCTGATCCTGCCAGTATTTTCGTATGTTATGAACAAAATTCATTTGAACAGCCAGTGCTATGCACTAAGCCTTCACCTCTGAAAAGACCGATTACTTCTTTAGCAGAACGTGTCTTTACATAAACACACACAAACTACTCTGTGACAAAGCAATGATCACACAAATTGAACTGATGGTACATTTTGAAGAAAATATTTCCTTTTCTTCCCACGATCTGAGCTTGTGCTCCTTAAACAGCTTAAGTTTTGAAAAAAGCAAAAGTATTTTTTCAAAGATCATGAAATTAAATGGTGAAATTCATTCCTGCAGGGCATTGTGGAGGCCAAAGACACAAACAAGTTCATAAAGGTCTTCAATAAATTCGTAGAACAGGTCAATTGCTGGCTTTTGAAAACAGTAATCCTTGGCAAATTCCTTCTCAGGGAATTCCTAAATTGCCAATACCTGGAAGATGGAAGGGGTATCAGAGATCAACATTGTTTTCCTCTTATTTTCATGAATATTTGCTGCTGTCCACTGTCTCAAATAAGACACACATTATACAACTCTGAGCTAGGTGATCTATCTTACATATTTTGAGAATCCCCTCAAAAATAAACAAAACCACTGTTTTTTCTTGGCCTTCAGACACTTCAACCAACACCCTTTTTAGAATTGATATATTTTTAATTACAGTTGGCATTAAAAGGATTGTGAAACATCAGTGGTAGCACTGGCAGCATGACTTTTACTAAAATTATTGACAAGACTGACAAAGTTATATTTTTTTCTAAATATGGCTCAAAGTTAAACTTTCTGACAGTATTCTATACTGACCTGGATTCATATGATCAAATTAAAAAACAGGCCATACGTGTCTCCAGGCTCAGGCTGTTCTCCTGTTATCCCAAATGCAGAAGACCCACCAATGCTACACATGTGCATATCAAAAGCAGCATATCTTATGTCAATTCAAGTTTATAAAATCAATTCAAATCCTGTGGGAAAATATAGTGATTTGCAGCACTGCATGCACGGCCATGTGCTTCCCTTAAATACCAAGTTCTACGGTAGACATTGCAGACTGTAATTCCTAAATAAATTTAAAAAAAAGAAGAAGATAGAAGCAGAACATAATAGTTGTGCTTATATCTACTTCAGATTGCCTCAACAATTCCTGCAGATGTACGCTCAGTCTTAACATCTGATTTCTTTCAGCAAATCTTAAATCCTTACTGAAGGTATAAAATTCTTCCCATTGTGTTTCTGTCAACACCAGTCTTGCTTCATTCCCCACTTCTTAATGTACATGCTGAAATTCAGATTACATATGAAACACAGGGTTCTACTACTAATTTAAAGTCATTTTCTAATTCAACAGGTAGACGATGTGAAAGTACACTCTGCATTGCTGCAGCAGAGGCTGCTATTCATTCATTAGTTCTGATAAGTTCAGCATTGCTTTCTTCTAAAAGCCATGGTTTCTACTAACAACATCTTTTCATATTTACTTTTTTCCATACAGGGAGTAGACACAGAAGAAAAATGTCTAATTGACATATTGGCCTCAAGATCAAATATGGAGATCTTCCAGATGAAAGAAGCCTACTTAATGCGTAACGTATTGTACAAGTGCACAGTAGTTCAGTCGTACTATGTGTCCTCTGGATGTACCAGCACACATGAAGGGACTGAACTACAAAAATGACTTCTCAGTACTAACTGGTTCCCTTCCCCTCTCCTCTCCCATAACTGTATACAAAAGTCTGAAGCAAAATGTTTAAAGTTGAATATACATCGTATTTTTGAGATGTATTGCTGCCTATGACATTGGAAATACCTGGAAGCCCTGTCTGGAGATTTTCAGAAATTTCTGCCCTCTTTATTCAAAAAAGTGCATAAGCTGATTTCCTACAAAAAGTGCTTACCCAGGCTGGACGCTCCACTCTCCTGCCTTGATGGGGTATTTCCAAGTATGCCACTGCCACCCAGCAGCAGCAGTGGTGGGGCTGTGCCCACGGATGGGTGGACAGGCAAGCCAGGGCAGCGGCTCCAGCCCCTTGGCAGGGCAGAGCCCCCCAGCAGGGCCCAGACAGACCTGTTAACCCCACGGCTGGTCTGTGTAGAACCCACATGGGTTACTGCGGAATAATCCCATAGAAAACGGACAAGTATTTGCACCCTATTTATTTATTTATCCTTTGCTTGTTAATCTTCATTAGTACAATTCAGATCATGCTCATTTGTGATTTAGATGATATGTTTTTGGTTTAAACTAGAATATAATAATGATCTTCAACAAGATATCGATTCTGAGACTTCAGGTCACTTCAGAGACACACTCATGAACCTTGCTGAGGTACTGTAAAAACAAGTAATATGACTTACGTTTCTAAAATACTGTAGTAACTTTTGATACTATTAGTGAAGTCTTAAATTTTAAGGTGGCTGTAGTTAAAATTAGTTCAATAGGGGTACATTTCCGACTAAGAGAGTGGTGAAAGTGGAAGAGAACTTGAATTCTGCATCTGCTTTGACTTTGGCTTTCAGATGAAAGCAAAGGTCAACAGACTATTTTATTGAGTAAGTCCCTGGATATTCAGCCGCTGACCCTCTGCTCAATCAGTCTCATCTCAGAAGGAGTCTACTTGCATGCACAATTGAGATTTTCATTTTTAAAGCTCTGTTTTCTCCACTGTTAAAATATATATTTCATAACCCAGCCTAGGCATTATGTAAAAATTGAGATATATTCACATTTGACTATGAATGACAGTATTAAATAGTTCTGGTTGAAACATTATGTTTGTTGTGCTACTGCATATGCTAAATCACAGTATGCTTGCAGGCAGGCAAATGAATTGTCACTATCACACACCAAATTCTGCACTTCTACCAACGTGTAGTTTTATGCAACAAAGCTGGCCATCCTTAGATGATGAATTCCCACTCTCATTGTAGTCACTGTCCTCATTATCTTAAAAATCTTTTGTAAAACAGAATAACAAATAATGACAAAAGCACTGGCAGGAGATAACAGTAAACATAAAGTATATCTGTATTTTTATATTATGTGTGTCTGGGGAAAAAGTTTTTCTCACTGAGATTTGAAGTAGCAGCAGGCTTCACTGAGGAACAAGAGATAAAGAGCAGATGTTTTAAATGTAGAAGCTATAAACAGGAGATATTTTTTTCTACCGTTGGATGTTTTTCCTGCCCAATAATAGTTCTTCCTTGCTTAAAAATGAAGAGCTATAGGTTAGTCAACCTCACTTCTCACCATTATTAAAATCACAGGACACATTTTACTCCTCAAAAGAACAAATTTTAAATAAATTATCTGAGACTACATTATTATTCCTTATTTTCTTAAACCACAGATACTGATAAAATGGCCTGAAATCAGCAACTTCTTAGCTAGAAGCATCTAACTCTTATTTTTCCTAGGATAAAGAAGAGTTGCAGAAAATTCCAACTTCACCTAGTCATTCTGTATACTTCTGAAGATTGTTAACTGAATAATCCATGTTCGGATATGGTCTTATATTAGAACTCAGTGATATTTCATTAAAATAGATCCTTTCTATTTCTAGTACCATGCAACTTACAGAAAATTATTCTATAGCAACATTTCCAATGCATCCTTTAATGCTTTTTTCAGACACCCTTTGCTTTGATTTTTATTAAATCATGGGATTGATAACACACACATCCAACTACTGACAGAAGTAAATGTGCTTCGCTTATGGACAGCAAACTGTTCAATTGCTATAGTGTGGTATTTATGGTTTTCATGTCCACACTGAGGCAGGTTATAAGTTACAGGTTATAGTCCTTCCTAACAAAATTAACAGTTACAAATTAAGGCTAACTAATATTCTAGTATGAGACAAACAGATTTTTATTCTAATTTTTTTTTTTTGGTATTGAAATGTGATCATTTTCTGCGATTTAAAACATAATTATACATATTATGGGATTCTCCAGCAAAACTATGCCAAGAGTAGTCACTGTTAATTGTTATTAGGGAAAGTGGGTATTTGACTCATGTGGACTATTATTAAACTTATTTTACTGTTCACTTGTCTGTCTTTTTTTCCCTGTTTTCCTATGTATGTTACTTTATGTAGTCATTCCAGCACAATTTGTTTCATGTAATTTATCTTCCTATTAGGAATTCCACTGTGTGACATTCTTACAATTTAATTAAAATACAAATTAACATTTTTAACAGGAAATAGCTACAAATCAGTCATTCTACAAGTTGACAGCCAATACATATTTATAATTCTTCCTTTCCCATATAGAGCAAAATTACTGTAAATTTTAAACTAAAGTAAATTGCTCCAAACACGTATCATTAAGGGAGTGATTACATGCAGCTTGAGATTCTTAACAGTTCTGCAACCAAGGCTGATTTGTATCCTTATAAGATGATTATGGTTAAAAAAGCAATTGCAAAAGTTGTGTGCTCTTCTCTTTTTCTAGCAACTATATAATTCAGATCATAGCGTGTTTACTAAAGCATATCAGCTTGATTTGTGTAACTGAAAAGATATTAAATGTATGGGAAAATTAGAATTATTCTTCTGTGGTTTATGTATCAAAGTTGTCAAACAACTTCCTAGTCTTGGATTTTAATTTTAGACAATGATTATGAGTAAGCAAAATCTCCAATATTTGATGTTCTTGCTCCTATGGTTTGTGCCGGGAGAAAAAAATTGAGAAAAGATACTTCTGGCAATATGCATATTGATAAGGAATAACCCGTGAATGGCAAACATTACTTTTAACCTTGTTTTCACCTGATAGTTACATATAGTAAGCAATATAACATCCATCATACTGGAAGTGGTGGTGGGATGGTGATGGTAAGATAAAAGCTTATTTAAAATCAAATTAAAGATAGGATAGGCTTATCCACCTCCCCCATTTTTTCCTCTTATTTCAGAGTTCCTCTGCTTAGAGGAAATAAAGACATAATGTGACAACTTGAAGATATTTTCTACCATTTCAAATTCAACCACTGAATACAATGATCCAACTTAAAAGCCCATAGGTGTTATCTCAAGAAAACAAACACATCTTCATGTGTTCAGCCTGGAGAAGAGAAGGCTCCAGGGAGACCTTACAGCAGCCTTCCAGTACCTGAGGGGGGCTACAAGGAAGATGGGGGGACTTTTTACAAGGGCCTGTAGTGACAGGACAAAGGGTAATGGGTTTAAATTGAAAGTGAGGAGATTTAGATTAGATAACGGGAAGAAATTCTTCGTGGAGAGGGTGGTGAGGCACTGGCACAGGTTGCCCAGAGAAGCTGTGGATGCCCCATCCCTGGAAGTGTTCAAGGCCAGGCTGGATGAGGCTTTGAGCAACCTGGTCTAGTGGAAGGTGTCCCTGCCCATGGCAGGGGGGTTGGAACTAGATGATGTTAAAGGTCCCTTCCAACCCAAACCATTCTATCATTTTATGATTCTATGATTCACAGAAAGACAACTTTATATTCCTACAGTCTTTTAGGATTTAACTTTTGAATAAAATGTTATCTTTTTTTTCTCCAGGGAACAAGGATGGAAGGATATGCAGATCCCTCTACAGCTGCTCAGGATGCAATGGTAAATACAGTCAGATGTATTTCCTCAAACATAAAAAAAGAACAAATACAAATGTTGAAAAGTGATTTAGAGCTTACTTAAAATATTTTGCCTTTTTTTTTTTTTCCTGGTATATTAGATTCTATGGGAAGCATGTCAACAGAAAACAGGAGAACACAAAAACATGCTGCAAATGATTCTCTGCAACAAGAGTTACCAGCAGTTGTGGATGGGTAATCCAGCTCTTTGGCTGTTTGAACACAGAGTGGAAAAGAAAAATCTCACTTGCTAATTAAACCATAGTTTACATACCAAGAAGCTCAGTGTGCAGCAGGGTATTAGCCTGAAACCTAAGTGTAAACTGCTGGAGCTCTCAGACTCCCACTGATGTTAATGGGATTTTGGGAGTAATGCAAAACTGAACTTTGCCTAATGACTACAGACAGCTGTAGGTAGAACAGACAGACATCTGGATGCCTAATAACAGAGAGAAGAATGCATGACCAAAGGCATGGCCTATGGCTGCACTGAGTTTACATACGACACAACAGGATGAGGCAGATTTTTCTCAACTATTTTCTTCATCTTTCCTAAGTAACTCTTTGTTATGAGTGAAAACACCTTGTGAGAGGCAGTTGGATTATTTTGTACATGAAAATACATTGCCGTGTTGAAGCTTTTCCCTGGAAGTTTCCAGAAAGTTTCTGATGGGAGCACTTCAGGGTCCACAACTGCTCTCTTGTAATGAACACACACAGAGAAACGAAATGGGACTTTTTTTTTTTTAAATAGATAATCAGACATAATTACAGATTACAAAAAGTTTATGTGAGACCATCCAGATCTTCCTCTGTAGAAAAGATACCTGTTGTAGCTCTCTGCTGACAAGTTTGAGATTTCTTCTGCTCTGCAGTGGAAAAACAGTCTGGTGACAAGTTTATCACCAGGCAGCCAGCTGTATGTCTTATGTCAGCTTCTAACAGTAGCTTTGCTGCCATGGATCAGCAAATTAATTCTTCTGTCATGAGTCCTGTAAGGCTGGTGATGATAGGATTCATATAATGTAACACACCTGCTTATGCTCCACACTCCTCCTGTAACAGAGATTTGAAGTCTCTGTGGGTAACGTGGCCCTCCGTAAGGTTTGTACTAACCAGTTAGTTGAAAATTTTCCTCCTTTCCTGAGGAGTAAGCATGCCCTCTATGTGTGTAAGTCTGGATACTTGCATTATCCAGAGATAGTCCATGTCTGGATATGGACATAACATATGTCACGCCATGGCTTCCTGTCACAACCTGTGAATCTCTTGCCAGTTTTAGCCAAGCTGAGCAAAGATAATGTCATGATATTCTTACAAGTTTCACAAACAGAGGTTGCTAGACAGAGATTTTATGAGCGAAACAGAGGCTTGGCATGTGTTCATTGTATACTGGAGAACCCAGGGATGAGAATATCCTGGAAGCCAGGTTTCAAGCTACTCATTTAGACTGCCTTACTTGGGGGATACAAACAAAATGAAATACTGAGAATAAATAGGGGGAAAAAATAAACTCAGTAGTTACTGTACTTGGGGGGAGAAGGGAGAAGGGCAAGTTGCGCATTATTATGAACTAGAATAAAGCAAGATTTTTTTTTTCCCCCCAAGTTTTCCAGGAGTTCCAAAATATCTCTGGGCAAGACATTGTAGATGCCATTAATGAATGTTATGATGGATACTTTCAAGAATTACTGGTTGCAATAGGTAATACAAAAATATTATTTTATACTAGCAGTAATCTAATAAATATCTAGTATGGTGTCTCTGATGCATCAAGAATACTATTTTTCTGATATTTTTATCCACTTTACTCTCCTATATTGTGTAATTAAACTTTCAGAGATAATCAGAAAAGAATATTTGAACTACTCTTCCATGTTTGTGTAAATCTAAAAATGCATATGTGCAGCACTAGATTCTGACTGAGCAGAAGTAGTGCTTGTTCAATGATAACTGCATTACCAACTGATTCTACACATATTAAATAGTTGGCAAAGTGTTCAGGGCTTCAGTGGTATAAAAACGAGTTCCAAGCTCTATGTGCCTTTAACATTCTATAAATGTTTTCCATTTATAGAATAAGGATACAACATTTATACAAAGATTTCACATGAGCATATTCACTGATATTTATTAATCATTCTGTGCAACAGCAGTAAGTACCAGTGTTTTGAAATTATACCTATATAGTTCTGTTTGTGAAAACTGGCAGCTTAATTTCAAGCTGAGTCTCAGACAGCACTACCCATCTTTATATTTCAAGGAGCCCAAAGCCAATAGAAATTATTTTATAGCAATATTATCTTTACCTGTTGCAACTCCTCTCTTCTAGTTCTCTGTGTTCGGGACAAGCCTTCCTACTTTGCTTACAGGCTTTATAATGCAATTCATGTAAGTAGTCTTTCTTCTTCACATACCATAAAACGTAGCTTCCCAGGTTTTTGTTTGCTTGATTATTCTTAAACAAGTACTTACAGATGAGTCCATTCAATCTTTAAGGTGTGACTGTGTGTTATAAAACTGTTGGTGCCTACACAAATTTCAAAGCAACAGATCCTAAGCAACAGTTAGGATTAAGAGTAACAGTTTAAAAATTTAGATTCTTTAAAAAATACCTGTCTGGTAATTTTATCTATTTTTTTTTAAATCGAAATCTATGGGGGTTTTTTCTATGGATTATATCTCCCCCTGCTGTGCAAAACTCAATATGCACTTTTCTTACTATACAATTTTTGTCTCTAGAGATTTAATAAGAATCACTAAAAATTAAATCCTAAATTAATGTTACATAAAACCAAATTGTCATATTTTTTTGTGGGGCCCAATGTATATATGCAGGCTCTTTTATCTTTGTAAGTGCTAACATACTAAAACAAATGAGTGCCGAAAAGAAATGTGGGTAAATGCAAAGAAACACCTAAAAATTCTTCCTACTAGAGGTAACTGAAGACATTTTCTCTTCTTTTTCATTTATTAGTGAAAAAATGAGGCCTTATATTATATATAAATAATGTATAACCTATTAAGCTTAATCTTTCAAGTTCAATCTTTAGAAGATGGCCATAAAAGCCAGCCATGGGTCAAATCTGAAGTATTATCTTAGAGCAGTAATGGCAAAGATAAGATTCAAGTCAGAAACATCAAACAAAACTTTTCAGCAACACTTCAAGAGGGCCCCAGTATCCTTTTCCAGAGGTTGCACTACTGCTGTCCCATCTCAGCTAAACCAGCAATAGTGGTAGCAAAGAACCAAGCAAAATCCCAGGGGCTGAGAGGAAGAGGCAGTTATTTTGCCCGAGTGGGCAAAAGAGGATTCTGACATGTTGGCACGAAAAAGGTTTGCCAAAAGTACCAAGAAATGCCAGCGATCAGGAAAAGTGATGTTTCTCATAAGTCCTGCCTCACGACTGCTTTTCAATTTTAAAGCTCATTTTTAATTTTAAGAAATATCACATATATAGCTTACGTCCATATTCTATTCAGATTATGTATGTGATGCAGGAAAAAGTTTTTAATTATTATGAATAAACATTTGCCTTTTGGTTTAAATAATACTTTACTCTGTTTTCTCAAATTGCCTTAATGAGCACAGATAATTCTCAAAAGAAATGCAAGAATTTAAAATAGCGTCTGCTTTTGCAGCCAAGTTATGTTCAGTTTATACCAAAAGCTTTTCATACGTCCATTTGTAATTCAATATAATAAAACCCAACTTAATGCTTGAAATCATAGTCCATAATGGTTTATAAGAAAGATTTTAATCTATCCATCAAATACGTATCAAATTCTCTATATGCAGCTTTTTAACATATCTCATTACTTGTTTCTTGAGGAACAAGAGTTCAATATCAATGGCCCATCGATAAAATTACGATTTATCTTTAGACAATCTAACTTGGTCATCAGTCGCTCCAACTCGGAATCTGGTTGGATTACTTTTATTGCCTCTAGATGTCCCCATTCTCCACACAATATGAAACTGTATCTAGAAACAGTTAAAACACACCTGAACACAAGCTATGTAAATTCTAAATGAAGAGCTAAAAATTTCACTGAATTCATATTCGGCAGTAGTTCTGTGAAACAGATTACTGGCTTCTGAATAGTTTGAACTGACCCCACAACAACAGTCACAACACCTACTTACAAACTCAGTACCTAGGGCTACTGACACAACTTCATCAGGTTTTTCTTCTTAAAAGCACATAGTTAAAACACTGGTATGTGGGGAATCTCTGTTATTCAGTAACATTAGTAACACCAATTCTATTATTTGAGCTGTAGAATAAAATCTTTGAATGCTTAGACTCTTAAAATCTAGGATATTTTAATGAGTAGTCTAATTAATTGGCTTATCTATTAAACATTAATATGAGCATATACAGATAGGCAAATACATATTGTTCAACTGTCAAGTTTCCACTCATCATCTTTTTGGTTTTTTAGGATTTTGGGTTCCATAATAAAACAGTTATAAGGATTCTCATCGCCAGGAGTGAGATTGACTTGATGAATATACGACAGCGATACAAAGAGAGATATGGGAAATCACTCTTTCATGACATTAAAGTAAGTTCTTACACACTTTTGCATATATTCAGCACTGGCAACAACACAGAAAGTGCCAAGCCCTACCAGAAAAATAAAGAGGGTTAATCTCCATTCCATCACTTGCTTTAACATAAAAAGAAAAGCAATGCGAATTCTCACGAGGAGGATAGAAACAGGGCAGGACAATGTATGCTGAAAAACAGTTTGCATGAATAGTTTCTACACTAATTGATACCATCTTCTTCCACACTGTCCTGCAAGGTTAGGGTGATACCACTTTTGTGCAAAATTGAGATAAAAATCTGGGTTTAGCCTTGCACTTAGGTAGTATCAATCTTTAGAAAAACTACTCCTCTTGTACTCTTGCTCTGTATCTTAAGACAGAACTCTGACTCTGCTTAACTATAAATTATAGGACTCTTGCTAAGACACTTTACCTTTGCTATGCTGCTATAATCCAACTGTAAAATGTGCTGTAACTGTAAGAAATTGCTCATGATATTTTGGTATTGAACTTGAGAAGTACTGAACAACCTTTCAAAGGTAGATTCTTCTTAGGTGCCCAATCAAAGAAAACACCCCAGCTTGGCCTAGAATCCTTATGAAAACACTGTAATATACAAAACATTACAACATCAGTCTAGTCCCTGTCACACACCAAAAGAAGAAATGTAAGAAAATGTACCGTCGCAGAAATATTAATTTTTTTTCTTGCAGCATTTTGCTTCAGGGCATTATGAGAGTGCTTTACTTGCTATCTGTGCTGGTGATGCCGAAGATTATTAAGGAAGAAGAAGATGAACTTTGAAGGCTGTATAAATCTATTTTAAATAGAAATTGAAGCTGTACAAAATGTGTTAAGCGTAAGAGATCCCTATACTACATACAACTGAAAAATCAGTGCTATACATTTGCTAATATTAAATCTTTCTTGAGACAGGAAGAAATGTTGGCAGGAACATGTTCTTTTTCCCTAGAGCTAATTAATATTTCTGTTTCTACAATTAATATAAATTAATGAAGCAATTAGTAAAATAGCTCCATGTTAGCATATAGTTATCATTTAGGCTCGCAACATCGCAAACATTAGACAAAGAACCTATTCAATTCCACACTGGAGAGAAAAGTTTTGCTTTACTTTTAGCAGCATGATTTCTCCCTTTAAGTAATCTTTTTCTTCTCTTTCCCACTTCTTAAGCCCCATTTTTTAGCTCTTGAACATTATGGCCTTAGTTGCTATCAAATTAAGCATCTGCCCCATGCTATTATCAGTCAATCACCAAAGAATGTTTTTGTATTCTCTTTCATTTAACCCACATGCAATGGCATTTCCCTTTTTCTATTTGAAATGAAATAAAAAATGAGAATCAAGTACCCCAAACCATTCTTGATTTAATGCCCCACACTGGAAACGCCTGGAAGACAAAGCTTTTACGTAGCTTTGAGCAGAGAAGTTCCAAAGGATTAAACTCTGAAATTCCATTTCCACCGCCCTCATTTTAATCATTAATTGAACATTGACCTTGAGAGCACGGACGTATTTCCAGGATGCCCCTGATGGTATAATTCAGGAGTTGACTAGTGATAGGGAACACTGCACCTCCAAAGGAGACTGAAAGATGCAGCGCTCTCGGGATGCCCACACATGCAGTCAAACAACATCTGGTGACAGCAGGTCCTACCCCAGTGAGGAAAGGCAGCAGAGCCTTGAGTCCCCGTCCCGCAGGAGAACCTGATGCTGCTTTTCAACACCCCAAGCCTATTCAGTGCAGCCTGTCAGTGGGACTTGCCAGCCCATGTTTGTACCTCCTGTCAGTCTCTTCTGAAAACAAACATAACTAAGGGAAAACGTAGTAATATTCACTAAAATAACTCTCTTTGGTATTTTCCTGCAGCTACGAGGTTTCCAACTTCACACAGCCATTTGATGCGTGGGTTTTTTTTTAAAATAGGTGCTTTCTGCACGTATCGCTCAGTATGGCTGAATAAAGCACAGCTTTGTTCAACAACAGGTTGCTGGGTGCACCTGTCCCTTCGCTCAGCCTGTGAAGATAGCACCAAGTGTATCTTGGTTCTTCCCAAATGTTGGTATTACGTTACAAATCTATTGATTTGCAATAAACCTAAAATGTCAGCTGAGTCCCTCTTTGAGCTTGACACATCACAAAGTATTTCAGGTGGATAATGCTATTAACCCAGAACTGGGCAAGCAACGGCTCCGGGAGAAAAAATAAACCAAGGAAAAAAATGAGAATGAGATGAGCACTATCCCAACTCGTCACCAATAACAAAACCCTGAGCTTAAGTTGTACTACGACCTTGCAACTGCAGTCAGAGGTAGCTAACAACAGCCGCACCTCAGCACTATGGATTCACCTCGTTTTAACGCTGTATTCGTGCGAACAAGAATAAGGCTACCTCTTTCAACTGCAAACGCCTTGTTCACGCGTTGCTTCCCTCCGAAGGAGGTCCCCGGGATCCCTCGCACCACGCAGAGCGGGAAACCTCTGAGGAGCTTGTCACAAAACGGCGGCAGCGACGCTGTCACCCCGCAGGCCCCCTGAGGCGCACCCGCCCACACGCCGTCGGGGGGCGGGAC
>NW_010248160.1:664-899 GCF_000690775.1 Eurypyga helias | reverse complement strand
CGGGACGTGCTCCCGGCCGGGGGAAGGCGATGGGGTTGCTCAGGGATTGGGGGTCCCAGGCGACCCCCCGCCACGGGCAGGCCAGGAGTTGGGTAAAGGCCACGCGCTGGCAGCACCGGGGTGGGGGCTGCCTTGAAATCCGGTGTGGGAGACAGCCGGCACCTTGGAAGCGTCTCCAAAATCCGATGGGGACACCCTGCACCCTGGGAGCATCCCCAAAACCCAACCAAACAAC
>NW_010248160.1:0-378 GCF_000690775.1 Eurypyga helias | reverse complement strand
ACGCTGGCCCCCCCCTGCCCCCGGGAAACATCCCCAAAACCCGCCGAGAACACCCTGTACCCCAGAAGCATCCCCAAAATCCGGCGGGGACATCCTGCATCCCAGAGGCGTCCCCAAAACCCGACAGAGACACCCTGCAACCCCCGGAGTGTTCCCAAAACCTGTCAGGGACACCCTGAACCCCAGGGGCGTCACCAAACCCAGATTGGGGTCACCCGGCATCCCGGGAGAGCCCCCAAAACCGGGCGGGGACACCCTGCACCCTGGGAGCACCCCCAAAACCCGATGGGGACACCCTGCATCCCAGAGACATCCCCAAAGCCAGGCTGGGGTCACCCTGCACCCCAGGGGCGCCCCCAAAACCCGATGGGGACACCC
>NW_010248159.1:479-47956 GCF_000690775.1 Eurypyga helias | reverse complement strand
AGCTCTCGCCGCTGCCCCAGCTCAAAGGTACCGTCTGTCGCCCTCTCCCTCCTGCCCTCCGGCTACAGGTGCCGCGCTGCCCGCCCTGGCCTGCCCCCGGAACCCTCTGCCCTTCAGCCGCGTCCTCCTCCGCTCCCGGCCCTTCCCGGGTAGGGAGCTTGCGGGAGTAGGGCTGCCTGCGGGCGGCTCGCGCCCTCCGCCCGTGTAAACACTCGCCGTGCCCCTCCTGGGTAGTTCAGGAGTAAACGTTGGGAAGGCGGGCGTGCTTCCTGAGGGCTTATTCCGAAAAAGCAGACGGTAAACTGAGTTGGGAAGCGCTAAAACCTAGGAGCGGTAGCTCCTCCCACGGGGGGGTTTTGCAAAGAGGAACTCTGTGCCTGTGGCATAAAAACCCGAGTGAGTTACCGGAGAGGGTCTGCGTTTGGCTGATTTGTTCTTTCCCATCGCTTTTTGGAGCGTGTTTGAACGAGGTTTTGCCTGTCTTGTTTCAGTGCTCAGGAGGTGCCTCAGAGACCTTCTCCTGCCTAGTGCTGTATGCGAGCGCTCGCAAGTGAATGAAAACTGTAGGTGCTGGCGTTGCTGCCGATAAAATAAGTAGTGGAGGTTTTATCCTTTGTACTGGAGCTAAAAATCTGAGAAGACTCAGGTCGTTAGATTGCGACAATCAAACGAAAGGTAATTGCAACCTTCGCACACCTTTGAACATCAGAATAGGTTTCTGCGTATTTTTTCTTTTAAGAATTACAAAAGCAGCTATCGGGTAGAGAACGTAAACTTGTTCAAGTGCTTGAGATAGACCTGAAAAATAAGGGGGAGATGTTATCTTAACGTGAGCCCAGCGTATTAGGTTTATTTCCACTAGTGTTAAAGTCTTAAGGTTTTTGAAGCTGCATCATGTGACGGTGGAAAAAACCTCTGGCGATTTGCAGCAAATATCCAAAACCTGAGTGAAATACAGCAAACTTAAAAATATTCCTAGATATTAAGTACTTTTTTTTCTGTTTGATTTTTAGTCATGTCTGTCGTATTTCCAGACCATTTTTCTCCCTGCTTTTGAGTGGCAGATGCACGCTAACCAAGACACTAGCTATTGGCAGAAATGTGATTAAACACAAATGAGCTCGGGCAGGAGAGTAACGGAGAGTTTTTTAGCATGTTTATTGCAGCGGCTTGGGGTGTTACTTTTAACCACAGCAGGACTGTTCTTGCTGCTTGTTTTGTGCTTTTTTTTTTTTTCTCTGTGAAGTTGTGTCTCGGTACACTGATTTGATTTGAGGGATTTATAACCGGAATAATTTGAAACCAAGATTTCGTTTATGCTACTCACATGCTGTTCACATTCACTAGGCAGTGTATTTTATTCAGAGATCTTTTTTCTAAAACCATACTTGAGACCTTGTAAAAGCACTTGGTGAATGTCACACATAGGTGGCAGACTTCAGAAAGTTTGAGTCCTGATCCAGCAAACAGTTAAACGTACATATTTTATGCAGGGAGTAATTCCAGTTTAAATCTGCAAAATGTCCAAGTTTACATTCTGTGCTGGAGCTGTTAATATTAAGTTTTTAACTCTGTATGATTAAGTCATACAGTTTTGTGAGTGTGGTTTTATGCCTTTTTACTTCTACCAGAAATTTTGTATAGCATCGGCAGCTCAGATACTTGGAAATTTGAGGCCAGTGAATGATCAGAGGGATTTTTTTCAGTTATGCAGAGTTTTGTAGTAGTTCAAATTGCCTTAAATTCTTAAAGGAAAATCACATTTGTTTTTATGCTTATGATTTAAACTTAAGACTTGCCCTCTAAGCCTGCTTCAGAACCTAAATTGTGGGCAAAATGCACCTTTATGAATTACAATATCCCAACTGGCCAGTTAGCAGAAAGTCAGGCAGCACCCTTCTGTGTGTTTTTCTCCCTTGGGTTTGTGATGTTAGATTCGTCCTGAATGTAGCTATGGGTGTAGGGCAATTTCTCCTCATCTGCTTGAAGTACCCTTTCTCCCCTCTTCTCTTGAACCTCCATTGTCCCCCAAACCAAAAAAATCTTTTAGAAAACAAGTGTAAATTGCTCCCTCCAAATGTATTGTTTTGTATGACTTCTTGTTCTAATTACGTATGTCCTGGGAAGATGCAGCTTTGCTTCATTCTTTAAAGCCAATGTGGAATTCGGTAATAGTTGTGATGCTGCCAGCATACTATCATCTACAGAGCAGTAGCCAGCATTTCCAGGGAGGGGCTGAAAAAGGAGAGGACAGTCATTATATTGATGCCTAAGGGTGCTCAGCATACACTCATGCAGTTAGATTAAGACTTTCTGCTTTTCCAGATATCTTCAAATCAGTGGTTAAATGACGTGTTTGAAGCCCATGTTGGGACAAAAAGTAGCGTTTTGTAGATAAAGTAGTAGTCGGGTGTTATGCTGCTGTAAAATATTTAATCTTGTTTACAGTTACTGTCTGGTTTCATCGCTTTTTAAGAAAAATATTCTGAAATAAGGGTAAGACTTCTAAAAACTCCCCAGTAGGTTTGTCAGACTGCCCTAAAATACTTGCATCCGCTTTACTGGAAGGAGAGAGGTTCAGAGGCAAAATAGAAATTACCCAACCACCTTAAAGTACCTTCTTGGGTAGATAGTGTTGTGGGTTTCTTTTCCTTTTATCTAGGGGCTGTTGTTTGTTTGCCAGTGAAATGGCCAGATCAGATTGTGTAACACGCTTTTCCTAGTTGTGTTGTGTGAAAGCCTGTAGACAGATTATCTTAAAAGTATGTGTTTCTGGAGCTAATTGTACTACTGCTGTGTATTAACAAAACTCCTTGATTTTTGGCTACATCTTGTATCACTGCTAGGAGAAGAAATACATCTGTAACTAGTAGGTAACGGTCCCAGACAGTAGGTACTCTTCACTTTGGAGGTTTTGTTCGGGGAGTGAGGTTGAGAGGAGGAAAGGCAAGACTGCGCGTTGTCATTAACATACAGCTTATTTGTCTGTGTGATGATACCTGTCGTTTTTCAGATAAAAGCTCAGTAAAACCCGACTGATGGCAGGATACATCACGTAAATTAGTAATGTGTTCTTCAGTCAAGTACGCAGGTTTCCTATGTGTGTGTTATTCAGGAGAGTATCTGTATTATTATTACTGTATTATTTAAAAGCCAAATAAGAAACAATGAAGACCCAGTGACTGTATTTAAACAAAAAGAAAAAAAAAGCTTGTTAAATGTGTTAGAAATTGAAGTTGCTTGCCCCCCCCCTTTTTTTTTCCCCCCAATCTTTTAATTTTGTTTTAGTTTACATAATACAAATCCTTTGAAAAATCTGCAACCAAAATAACATGCTGCTTAACAGCAGGATTTTATCCCTTCATGGGCAATTCTGAGAGTGAGTTTAAAGAAATCTGGGAGAGGAAGTGTTATTTTTGATGTCTTAAGAAGTGGTAATTTTGTCTCAATAGCAAGTCTTTTAAAAAGGCAGCAGTAGCACATGCAGTTACATTCATTTTTGAAAAAGTGATGCAGCTTGACCTTGGAACCTGCTCTGACTCATTACAGTACAAGTATACATGCTTTTTTCTGTCATGTTTTGGTTGAAGAACCATATAAAACTACAGGTGGAAAATAGTGAATAGCAAACATAGAACTTTTTTCTTTGATGTAGCAGTTAATATGGTCTGTCAGGTTGTAAAGCAAATATACAGTTTTTTTCCTCCCGTGTACCAAACATGTCAAGTGCAGCTGGAATGAATAAACATTTCCTGATGCCTTTCTGTGATCTCAGTAGCAAATATCCATTTAGGAAGATGCATGTCACTGCAGGTTTATTTCCTATATTGCGCTCAGAGAAGAAATACATGAAAAGGAATTACTAGTATTTGCTTCCAAATTACATTGTCTCCTCATGGAGAAAACTGTGGTCCTTAACAGCGGAACTGGAAAGTGGTCCAGAAATCTTTCATCCGTAGGCTAGGGATGGATATAACTGCCTCTGTGGGGCTGAGAATGTACAGTGGTGAAGCATACCAGAACAAGACTTTTTCTAAGAAGACCTTCTACTGTGTAGTTTGAGCATTCAAATATGGGGTCTCAAAATAGGTGTTAACAATAGTATTTTCTTGAACCCTTGAGAGAGCTTGGATTTGACTGAAAACCAGGTGCTGTGTTCAAGCTAAGCTTTTGTGGAAATGAGACAGGAAGGCCTAATAAGCTTGCTTATGGTAATATTTTAACATTATTAAGTCTGTTGGGGTCAGTTCAGACCTTAAACTTCCAGTGTTTTGAGTCATATAGTGTGTGCTTCAGAGTGTCAAAAATAAGTGGAGTTAAAAAACAGCTGGGAGGAATTCTTCTCACACTAAGTTGCTTTTGCTCCTTAAAGGAAAATGTCCTTCAAAAATGGTTTACTTTTACTGCAGCTTTAATAGATATTTGTAAGTAAAATTACAGTTTTCTGTCTCAGACTTGCAGTTTTTTGTATCCCTGATGATTCATTGTTATTTCCTCTTCTGTAGTTCCCCCATCCTATACCTCTTGTATTCAACATCCCTTGCAACTATGGTCTTCTGGGTTGAGTTTTTCCTTGAGAGATCCTCATTATTCATCCAAAAGAAAGATGATGTTCTGTGAGGAATTTAGGTTTAACCCTTATGTATAATCTCAGCAGGGCACACCATAAAGTAGACAAAACTTCAGTGAAATTGCAATCTTTGAGAAATGCAGAACCTATAATAGGTAAAGAAGCCTCAAGTTTTTTTAAAATATTCTAATGTAGTTCCCTGAAAAAATGGGCTGTTTAATTTTTTTCTATATTAAGGAGCTGTTCCTGGTTTATGGAGTGGAACATTTAGTCTTTTAATTCTTAACAAATTGACCTTTTTTATTCTCAGACTTGAATTTTTGGTCTTGGAATATTCTTCCATCAAGAGCAACTCCTAAATATAGAGCTTATTGACAGTCTTCACATGAACTTTTCTATTTAAATCTTTCACATCTTCTGTGTGCCAGCTTAGTATCAGATTTCTTTTTCCATATTAGTTGCTTTCTAGTTTAGTTAGTTATTAGTTTTGCAGGTGCTGAATTAAATGTTAGTTGCTGTAGGAAATACAAATGGAATTACTTATTACTCCAGGCTATCTGATCAAAAGATTATTTCAATCTACAGATTTTTTTTTTTAGTATCTATCTTAAAATCATTCAGTGCTTTTAAAAAGATATCCTACCAACAGTTCTGGCCAGATTAATATTCTCTTCAAGCATAGAAGGATATATGTTGTGTTACGGAAAAAAAGACCCTTCCCTTGGGAAGGGTACAAAATTCAGCTTCTATGCCATTGTAGTCCTGAATCCTATTTTAATCTAGCAAACTGAAATTATATTTATAGCCCCATAACAGTGTGTGGGTTTTGAAGGTTGGAACCACAGCCCAACTAGATGATTTGGTAGTAAATAATGCCTCTGTATAAGACTCCTTTGGCAAAACGCTCTGCTAGAAACTGGGCCGGCAGTGACAGCTTCTTTTTAATGTCTGAATCATTGATTTTTATTGGAGAGTTACTGAACTGGTTCCTGATAAGTTTTGCTGAGTTCATGGGCAATGGAGTGTGGTGTCTACCAGATGCCTATTTCATAGTATACTTTTGACTTAAAGTCAGAGCTCATCATTGTGAAGTTTGCCTACGATTTTCCTTCACAAGACCTTATTCTCAGCTGCTTACAGCATTGCTGAACTGTTTGGACTGAAGTTTTCCATGCCAAGTATGGACAGTTTTATTTGGATCTGTTCCTCAGGCTAATTTTCTTTAGTTTCAGGAAAAACAGTTAAAACTGCTTTTAAGACTAGAGTAAAAATAAATCGTCTGTTGTCAGTATTAAAGAAAAAATAGCTATCTTGAGGATTACTTGCTGTACTTTGGAGCTTAGATCAATTTTCATTAAGAACTATGTGCTGATTTGGCCCAAATTCTACGACATGTTTAGTAGTCATTGTAACTGAGTAGCAAGACTGATTTGCTATTTACTATGCTGTTCTGGATAGATACTTCAGTATATACCATGCTACTCCCCCCTACCATACTGTGTAAGGCTACTATGTATGGCTCTTGTTCCATCTTCTTGTCTGCAGTGCTAGGCATGGGAAGCTTGTAATGTATTCTTCCACAAGCGAGAACCCAGAAGTAGTAGGCGAGGGAACAGTATGGAAGTGGTGGGCTGATTAGAGAAGTCTAAGTGGGAAGAGAGGGCAGAAGCTAGCTCCTCTCCAGTTGCTGCACTAAGTTCAGTATTTAGAATCTCAACACTCCTGTTGGCTGTGAACCTTTCTGGAAGTGCTTCTTAACATACTCTTTCCTAGTTTCTTCATAGTTTTTCAAAAGCTTCCCATGATAGTCCTGAAACTTTGTGGGCTTAGGGTTTTTGTTCTGTGCATCAGGAATTGATTGCAGCTAAGTTGGTTCATTGAATGAGTGTTTACTTGAGAATTTAAAAATGAGAACATAACTGCAGTGACCGTGATTAGAGCATGAAATTCACTTTAAGTCATTGTGTTTAGTAGCACTGTTTCTGGCTGCTCTACGTTGTGGATGGGGAGTGAAGCTGAGAGAGGCTGAAATGTAGATGCAGGATACTAGGCCTTAGTATTTTAAGGGTATGGAGGCTGTAGGAAGAGACAGCAGCCTGATCAGAATTGTAGGTGACTTGTAGCCTGCTAAAGTTGTACCATGTTTTGCTGCTGTGAATATGGTGGAGGGAAAAGGCCGTAGATTTAACAAAAAAAGACTGGTGGTGTGTTGCTCAGCTGCCTTTGGGAAAAGGTTTTAGTCTTATTCTCATCACAAGTTCCCTCTCTTTGTCCTTGTTTCTCACTCTTACCAAGGAAAGCTTTGGTTAAACTGATAGTTTTTGTCAGCTTCATTGTTACAGTAGGGTTCAGAAGAGAAATAAGAATTTTGCTGGAAGGTCAAGGTGCAAGGAACAATGAAAATTGTATTTGCACATTGTATATTCAAGAGTGGTGCTGCAAAAGGAAGATATTCTAATTCTAATAAGTCATTTTTAAATCTTTGAGAATGAAAGGCATTAAAGCTACTCCCTACCACAACAGGAAAACATCCAATGTGTTACACAAGTTCACTTTTTCAAGTTACTGAACAAAAGTTTGCATCTGAGACCATCCCACACTTGAAGAGTTGACAAGCTCTGGATAATGGAGGTGAAAGCAGCACAGCAGATTTTCTCAGAAGCACTGAAAGAGTCGGTGGGGTGAGCAGTTTAGAGAAGGACAGTATAGCATGGGCCAGGAGGGCTGATCTGAAGGAGATCAGGAATAAGAAGTCACAGCAATTTGTCTGACTATGATGGGGGAAACAGCTTTGTTGTGAGACCCCACCTGGAGTTCTGTGTCCAAGAGGAGGCTCCGGGGAGACCTTATTGTGCCTTCCAGTACCTGAAGGGGCCAACAAGGGAGCTGGAGGGGACTTTTTTACAAGGGCCTGTAGTGACAGGACAAGGGGTAATGGGTTTAAATTGAAAGTGGGGAGGTTTAGATTGGATATCAGGAAGAAGTTCTTCCCAGAGAGGGTGGTGAGGCACTGGAACAGGTTGCCCAGAGAAGCTCTGGATGCCCCATCCCTGGGAGTGTTCAAGGCCAGGCTCGATGAGGCTTTGAGCAACCTGGTCTAGTGGAAGGGGTCCCTGCCCATGGCAGGGGGGGGTGGAACTAGATGGTCTGTAAGGTCCTTTCCAGCCCAAACCATTCCGGGATTGGTGCTATTGCTGTATTTGAGAATTAGCAGGGTACACCCCTGCATAAACAAGCAAACTTTTAGAAGTGATTTGAGAGGTTACTTTGTTTCTGTGGATGGTTGGTCATTTAAAAAATAGCAGCACAGCTTTCACTTAATTTCTTCCCAAGTAAAATTCTATGGGAAGGTGTGTGTGTGTTTGGGGGAGAATGGGGTTTAAAAGTTCCAATTTGGTGTAATTAGGTAAAGTTTTTGAGAAGCATGTGATGTTTTTAAGTAAGCATAGAATTTTTAATTTAAGTACAACATATGTGTAAGACTGAAGGGCTGTTAAGCAGCATAAATTTGAGTTCCATGTGTATGTAACAGGAAAAAAATGATGAGAATTGCACTTAGGTTTTGAATTATATGTGAAATTTATGCAGCTCAGTGTTGTTGGATCCTGTAGGAAAACAATTTTTCATCTCAAAATATTAATGATTAAGATGCATATGTTAGAACTCCCTGGGGAGGGGGGAGGTGTAGGCTGGGTCCCACAGTGCAGGCAGGAATGACAAGGTTTGGTAATATATATTTTTATGTATTTTCCCTTAAGAGTAGGAAGCAGGAGCAAAGAAAATTCAGTACATCAAAATGGTGTAAATGAGTTTAAATATAGCTAAGAGATTTTGTGGAATGGGAATATGCTTAAGTGTAGGATCCCTCATTACTGAACACTTCATGTTTACATTTTTTGATAAAACATAACTGCTTGAGTATGGCTAAAAGTGATTGGGGAAAAAAAAAGGTAACTCAACCTCTTATTTATAAATGCTAAACGGTTAATTGAAGTGGGTAAAGAGATCCTGCAAGTGCTTGAATATTTATCAGCTCAGGCATGATCTGTTCCCATTGAGGTCAGTGGGAGCTTGGTCACTGAAAGCAGCATAAGCAGGATTTTACCTGTGTTTCCAGTCTAACTAAAATACCATAATTTCAGTCAGGCAGCAGTTTTGCAGTTGACTTAATAGAGAGGGGACTTGTTCCAACTGTAAGTACAGTTTCTGTCCTTTCAAGCTTAAAAGGTGCAAATCAATTTGTTTTGGTCTTCTGGTCAAGCAGAGTGGTGATGTTCCTATGAATAGAGAATGTTTTTAATCCAGTACTGTATAATGGTTATTGAGCTTAAGCTTTGACTGGGTCCCTGTGGCAGCCAACTTGGTCACCTGTCTTCCAGCTGTCTTTATCCCCTGGCAATGTACCTGCAGAGTACTGCAGCTGCTGGGGGGGTAACATAGGGAGTAGAGCTGCTCAGAGGTTCTTTCAGTTCTTCACAGGGTAGGTGTGAAACAGTGCCTTGAGTCCACCTTGTCACAACCTGAAGTGTTGTTTTAAATCTTCAAATTACATGTGAAAACCCAAAACTGTGTTGAATACTTGCACTCCAATCAACGGAGTTTCTGTAAGAGCAAGTGCTTGTGTTTGGGAGAAAGTGACAGTTTGCATGTCAGGAACAAGCAGCATCATACCAATTGTCAATTCTGACCTTTTCTGGTTCGACCATCTCGGAAACTTGGTCTGTAGTCTCTTGGGTCTTGCTTGTGGGTAACTTTCCTGTTGCACGCTGGGTTACCAGGACTAAAGAGTTGTGCACCAGCCTCTGTGCGTGCTTTCAGCTTGTGCCTAAATGCAGTGTAACCTGAGTTAGTCTTTAAAAAGAGACCTCTTTATACCCCCAGGACTCTGACTTTTATTTGCCCTTTTGTTAGGAGGATTTCTTGAAAGCATGTGTGTTTTACCATAACAAAAACCTTCGTGGCATTTCAGTAGAACAAAAGTTATTTAGGACTTGTATTTTCTGTTTTGGGAAAGGGATTTAAATTCATATGCCTTTGTATCAACTCTTGTAATTTTAAGTTAGAATCTCAACGTAAATGGCAACCTTTGTGATAGGATTTATCACCTTTAAAGTTAGCACTATCTTCCTTCGAGGCAGGCTTCTTAAGTAACAGTGATCTTATTTAAATTAATAATCATGAGCTTACACCTTTGTCAAGCCAGTGAGCCCATTATTTATGATGCCTGATGTGCAGGAGAGAATCCTAAGAGCCTCTGGCTGTATTCAAGATAGGTCTGACCTGGCATGTGATCAGTCACTAAAACTGCCTGATGGTTTTTAAATGAAGACAGCAAATACAGTAGCTGTGTATGCCAAAACCAAACAAATGCACTGGGGAACATAAGAGTTGGCTTACTGGTGGAAGGAAGCTTGTTTCAAATACAAGAGGAGTAGCATAATGGTTTTGTGAAAACCTATACTACAGCTGTGTAAGAAGTGGAACGTGCATACAGTTAACCCTAGTCCAGTTGCTCAGCTTCTCAGGAGTTTCAAAAGCAGCATTGAATCAACTGTGTCAGGTCATGGGTCAATTTTTGTTCTTCTGGATTCCTCCTTTTGTTGCATGTAGCTGAATTTCAGTTCATTTCTGAAGTGGTGGTGTGCTCTGGAGGAAACGTATTGTTTGACTGAGTTGTACCTTTTGTTAAGGATGACTTCAGGGTGTTTTATGTTCCTGTTCCAGTGGTTGGTATGGGTTGGTTGTGTGGGTTGGTTAAGAAATCAGTGGTGCTTTACTTCACCTTTTTGAGGAAGTGTGGTAGAAATGAGGTGAATCATGGCAGATGTGATTACTAGTGTCTTTGGGGACCAAGAGAATAATTTCTATTACCTTTTGCATCTGACTGCACGTTCTCTTCTGTAATTAGTAGGAAATGGGGCTATTAATATGCAAGCAGAGTAGTGCTTACTGTCTAAAGTGTCTTGGTTTACTCAAATCTTCATTAAAATCAAAGGATTTAATGTGCTAGTAGCTGGAGAATCTTAACTACATGAGATGATAGGAAAGCTTGGAAGATGGTAGAAACAGTCTAGGTAAGACACTTGCAGTTTGCCATCACGACAGGGAGTCGTATCACAGAATGTGACAGATGTTAGATCAGGGTCGGCTTTTCAGATTTCCTGGGCTGATTTGTTAAGGTCAACTGCTGGCCACGTGGAATGGCAGATGAGACTGTCTGAACAAACAAGCTGTTACTGGATGGAAGATAGCTTTCCAGGAGCACTTTTAGTAAACGACTTCAAAATTATCTTTAGCCTAGGCTTTATAACTAACTTGATAAACCATGATGTTGTGTGAGAATAAAAGTCCCTGTTGATCATTATACGCATCTGGTTTTACCTCTAATGTGTTATTTTTAATGTTTTTCCCTTTCCCTGGCATGTTTCAGAGAATTAATCTTAAATTTCTAATGAGCAAAATTTGTGAATTTTTTTTTTAGCTGTTTCAAGAGAAAATGGAAATTGACTTGGATGGTTGTATGATTTTTTTTTTTAGCAGGTTGGTGTTGGCAGTTTTAATTTGACTTGGCACAAGTGGTTGGAGAAGGGTGTATATTGAGTTGGGTAAAACATGCTGTAGGGACAGTTGAGCAACTAGAGTGTCGCAGTAGAATTTGGAAGTATTGTTCCTGTGGATCTCATGGTTGTCAGGCAGGACTTGCACTCTTGCCTATAAGTGGAAGTACAGCAGAAGCTCAGCTGGTTATCTTGACTGCCCCTTTGCAGTCCTTTTTGTTTCTGAAATGAAGAGGTTAAGTGTTAGTAAGGGCACGCGGGTCCAGGTAGGACTGATCAGTGTGCCTTCTGTACCTTTAATTCTGTGCTAAGTCTTTGCTTTGGTTACCTCCTGTATGTAGTATGAATTGCCTTGTAGCATGATGTTTGCAAATACTGTTCTACTTTGTCTTCCAAACCTCCTACTCTAGTGAACAAACGGACTGCTCTACAGGGAGCTGGTTATCTCCCTGTTGTAAGTGTGTAATGTTCTATCAGACTCCCTTATCTGAGCTGGGAAACCGGAGCTCTGTTTATTGAAAACACAGGAATTTATTCAGCCCCTTCCAGCATCAGCTGTAGACTTTTGGGTAACAGGTAATTTGAAAATACATGCTGTCAAATTCTGGATGGCAGGGGGCAGGGATAAAACCTACAACTCTAGTCTATTAAAGAAATGGTACTTATTCCTTAGGGTGGCAAACTCTGTGTGGAAAGCCTGAAAATACTGGTGACAAGATTCCCTGGATACCCAAGGTGCTGTGTGAGTGCTCATCCGAGTAGCCTCACCAGTTTCAGTTGGGCTGTTGAGCTACCAAAAGCTGCAGTTGTGGGAACTTCTCTTACGGGTGTATGGAGTTACTGGAGAATGTTACAGCCTAGCAGTATAGCCAAGTATACTGTGAGATGTTATACAGTGGCTACATTTTCCTTTAAAAAGGAGATTAAAGTGATTAAAAAAAACACAACAGCGTATTACTCAGAAAAGTAGTTAACTGAAAAATACTACCTACGCTTTGTTATCTCATACCTCTGCAGTTGGATGATGTGCTTCCAAAGGAGATGGTGAACTAACTTAACAGCTCGCAGCAGCTGAAGGGAGTTTCTGCTCCCATCACTAATCTTCTGCCAGAGATGATGCACATCAGGCTCTTCCAGAAGCTGTTTACCCTTGCTAATATGGCCATGTTATTGAGTTAAGCAGCTCACAGGAGGGTCTGACAAGTTCCAGAGCCAGTGTTGAAGGATGGATGTGACTGGGAGCAGAGGAGGGAGGGAGGAATAAATGGCAAGGGGGTAGCAGGGAGAAAGACCTCTCTTCTTTTCATTGTCAGCCATCTATTTTGCTGCCTGTCAGGCTGCACATGTAGTCTTCTGAGGACCTGGAAACATATTCTTTGTCCCCTGTTGTAACATCAGTTGCATCAAAACTCCATTTTTCAACGAGGCTTTACCATGTGCCTGTAACACAAATACTGACACCTTGATGCAGATGAGAACTCCCCAGGACAAAAATAAATCTAAATTTAGGTTAAACAGGCACTCCCTATGTTTGATTTATGTAGGCTAGGCCAGAGTTTACCAGACTAAACCCTTTCCAGACTAATTCTATCTCGGAAAGAGCAGGCTGTACAACTGTGGTGATTCTCTGTTGTGAGGAAATAAATAAAAAAGCAAAGCAACCCAACACTTGATGCCTCATAGTACTTGTGCTCCTCTCTCCATGTCAGTGTTAGGGCTTCATTCTGCTTTAGCAGATGCCTGCACCACTGAGTACAGCTGCGTGTAGTACAGCATGTGTAAGTGGGCAGCAGAGACTAAATGCCAGACTCCACACTCTGGCATGTAACTACAGCACAATCCTCGTCATGTATCGGTCCTTGTCTGTATTTCAGGTTGGTAGGGAATTGTGTAGAAGTGTAGGATTGCCTACCAAGTTCAGTTTACCATAAGGAGAGATGCAGTACTTGATTCCATAATATCGTTGTCTTAAGTGTTTGAAAGGGCTGTATGTGAACTGCTTCAAGAGGCTGTCGGAGGAAAACTTCATGGTTGCTTCTCTGGCTTCTGCACCCTTCTGGGGTAGCTTTTTCAGGAAGAAGTAGAAATATTTAGAGAGGTTAAAAAAAGGAAACTTCAAGAATGTTTGTATTTATTTTGTATTGGTGGGGAACGTACATACTTCTGAACATTCGGTTTGTGTAGGTGAGAGTGGAGTTTTTGTGGACTTAGATTCTAGTTCCTGCTACTGGAGCAAGGATTATGTTAGGTTCTCTGGCTTTGTACAGAAGGTCTTATGTAAACAAGTATGTTGAGAAAGGAGAAGTCTGTCTTTTCCTTCTGGGAGAAATGCCTGTAAACATATGAAGTATACTGTGGGAAGTTGTCCTTGTAGTTCCCTGGCTGGTGATGTGGTAGTGTTTTGTCTCCCCAGTGATATACTAGTGAGGTTGGTCAATGACCATGAACTGTCACTATCTATAGTCTGTTTGGGCCCTCCCTGAAAAAAATCATGCTTCAACTCAATAGCCATGCTTAGGCTTGAATTGATGACCTTGTTTGAAAGCCTTGGATTTAAAGACAAACCTGTACAATCACGCAGTTTTAATGTTTAATAACTAGTTCAGGCAGAACTTCCAAGTCAACCTGTTGGTATCTTTATATCCTTGGATATTACAGCTACTGTCGGTGATGGTCAGGATTTTGTAAATAGTAGAAATAGTCTGAGAATTTCAATGTTATGAAGTGCAAGGTCAAACGGACTAATTTAATCGGTTACAAAACTGTCTATTGTGGAAATGACCAGAGGCAATGAATATCCTTAGAAAGAGTCATAGTTAAAGTGGCTGATAATTTACAATAATTATTCTGGTGTTGAATGGATGCTTTTTGTCTCTAGGATTTCCTACCATCATATCCCATTAAGAATCAGCTTTCTGTAGCTGCCTAAAGCCTGATTACTACCTTGCTGAGGACCTCGGATCAACTGATGACCAGCCAACCAAGAATGTAACAGCAGATGTAAAGAATTTCCTGTATCATCCTTCTGCCGAGCAGCCTCTAGGAAATAAAGTTGAGGCGATCGATTATGCTGGATCAGGCAGCATGTAGATCACTTTCTGGGGTGGGGTTTAATGTAGGCATTGTAACACTTGTCCAAATAAGATTAAATGTCTTTGCTCCTGTTTAAGACTTCCTTGTGGTTTGCCCGTCCCCAGCCCTCCATGCCTCCTGCTTTATCCCTGAAGTGTCTTTCCCAACAACACGCAGCAATTCAGTGACAGCCTGGTAATAGAATTAGGGCTTAATTTTAATCCTCCCCCTGCCCCCCATTCCACTTCAAAATATAGCCTGTCAACAGGGTTATTTCACTGAGGCCTCCACTGTCTGCTTGGAACCTGTTCTATGGTCCTTATGGTATTTGGGGTATTTGAAGAGAAACGGTTATGTTGAACTTCAGACCTATAGTGTAAATCTTGGTAGATGTTAAATTAAAACTGGCTTAAAAATCATACCATGGGTTGTTAACTACTAAAGGTGGAACTCTGATGTTGATGCAGTTATGGTGGCACGGTTTAGTCGATTCACAGAACTGGAATAAACCGTGGCAGTGCGGTTTTATCATGGCATATGGTTGTCAAGCTTCTGTTGTGCTGGAAAGGATGTTTAAAGACAAGGCTAAAGAATGTTGTCTGACAAACAGATTTTCCCAAAAAATCACTTGATGGTTCCCATGTTACCTCTCATGACGCTCCCATGATGAATGTGTGATGTGTCAAGCAGGGATTGAGTGCATGGAGCCAAGTAGTGCTGGTAGAACAGAACTGACTTTCCTGTACCTTATTTATTGCCATGCTTGCACATAATTTTCACCTCTTGCACAGGTCTTATTTCATGAATCTTTTTATACGTGTGGAAAATGGATGTATGCGTAGAAGAACATACTTTCTTTGGTCTTGCTTTGAATGGTATGAGTAACAAACCAGATTAATGGGCAGGTTTTTCATTTGAGAAATCCTGTCTAATTGAGATAGATCAGATTGCTGATGAAATGGGCTGGTGATGCATGGCAAGAGAGATAGGATCTCTAAAGTCTAACTGAAAGGGGCTAATGCAGGGGTTTCTTTGATATTCTAAGGAAGGTAATAAGTGATTTGATAATTTTGTCTTCTTACTTGCTTTTAACCTTGGGCCTTTACTCTGGTTTAACCACGTTAGGAGTGTATGGATGCTGTCTGCTGGTTTTTGAAACTTGGTAAATTTTGGTTGATACTTTGTGTTATCGAGTATCAACTAAATACAGTGTGTTAGCTGAGTCCCGCTGCTGGGCTGTTGTGACTTGGGAGTATAGTTAAGTTTGGTGAGGAAAAATAAGAACAGGCTTGAGTCCTGTTTGAGTCTGGCTGTCAGCTTGGGGCCAAAAGACACCATCCTCCCTGTGTGGGTTCCTTAAATTAGGCTTTTTAGATTTTATCCTCGGCATGTCACTGTTATTGCCTTGTTGCTATGATACAACACTTACTCATGCAATCTGCTGTCGAATATTAGAGGATCCGAGCTGAGATGTTATGTAACTTACAACTGTTTTTACAGCTGATGTTCGTTACTTTGCAGAGCGTAACGATTCATGTCTTTTGTGGTTATCGGAGCAAAATAAGCATCCTGCAAGATTTCTGTTTGAAAGAAAAAATGGTGAAAACTGCAGATTTAACATTCAAAAGTATGAATTGTTCTTTATGAGGGAGTACTAATTGCTAGCTCTTTTCCAAAAGCTCACTGAAGTTGTTATGCTCAGTTAATAGGATCGTAACTGTCAGATGGGGAAAGGGAATACAATACAACGTCCTGGTGTTTGAACTTTCAGGACAGAGCGAGCAGTTGGGATTACAGTGGAGGCGTTTTAGTCCATTTCAGCAATTACTTTTTGCTTGTGGAAATGAAAGAATTCTATCAGGTAATTACTAAATATTACAACCACTGTTGTCTGTAGTTGTTCCAGCCACTAAATGGAAGTGTTTTGGTAAGAAGCTTGAGGACCTGGCATTATCTAAGAGTGTTTGAGTTGTTAAACTTAGAAATTTAAGATGAAGCTTAATTAGAATAATCTCACACTTCTCTTTTGTTTGAAGATCTTTTGATATGTTCAGATTTTAGTGAGATTTAAGGTTTTTCAATACTTGGTGTTACAAGGCAGCTGCTTTTTTCTTGTCATGATCATTTCATTAAGATGAAACAGTAGTGCTAATATCAGTACAGCAGTGAATGAATGAAGCCAAGGGATCAGTAGTTTGGCTGTAGACAGGTTTTGTTTGTTTGTTAAAACCATGGCTGCTTTTGTTGTGATCATGCAACTCTTCAAACAGTTACAATATTTTAAGGATTAAGTGTTAAATTTTTGAAGTATACTGTACTTAAGCCATCTTTTTTAGAGCTAATGTGAAATACTAATGGAGGAATTTTGCTTATCAGCTTATAGAGAAACTGCACTCTAAAATGAAAATGCCAAGTCACAGCCAAACATGCTGTCTTAATAGGCCAAAAAAGCTGGGAAACATTACATGATTAAGTTTGTAATAAATTATTTAGACCCAAGCATGAAAGTTCAGGATTAATCCTTTTGAAATACTGGAGTTGATTCGTAAGAGAAGCACTCATCACATGGTGTCAAAAGTATGTGAAGTATTTTGCACTGGGGTAAAAAGACAAGGTTCCTTCAAAGCAGATTTTACAGTTTTTAAGCAGGTTACATAATAAAGATTAGGGAGCAGAATGAGACAAATCGGATGAATGAAAGGTTAGTATGATGCACTGCTGCTGTGTATGACTCTTGGTGAGTGAGAGTTGGTGCTTATTACTGTCTGTGTTTCAAATAAAGTCAATTCAGGAACTCGTTTTCTGTAAAGGTATTTACTGCCGTATGTTTCATACAAGAAATAACGGATAAACATAAGTTGTGGATGGTGGGTCTCTCATTCTAACGCACTTAACAGTGCATACCTAACAATAATGCATAAATACAATAAATATAAGGAAATACAAACCAGTTACTTCAGTTTTGACAGTACTGGCTATTAATTTGCTGCCTGTAGAGCATACTCTCTTCCCCATAAAAACGATAACGATGCAAATTTTAGCCAACAAAATAGAAATCCTCAGTTTGCTTCTACAGACTTTAAGTGTTGGTTTGGTCTTTCTTCTTTTACAGATGCCACCTTTAATGAACAGCAAGATCTTTTTTGTCAGAAGTTGCAACAGTGTTGTGTACTCTTTGACTTCATGGACTCTGTTTCAGACCTGAAAAGCAAAGAAATTAAGAGAGCAACACTGAATGAACTGGTTGAGTATGTTTCAACAAATCGTGGAGTGATTGTTGAATCAGCTTATGCTGACATAGTGAAAATGGTAAGTAGAATGCTGTTATGTTTTGAATTTTAGTGAAATATCTCAAGTGGTTCATGACTCTGTTGGTGTCTAACTGAGAATTGCTGTTGGTTATTCTGCTTATACAATGTAATGTAATTCATTAATGTGAACTTGGCTTTACAAAATTCTTTAGGAAAGCTTGTAAAAACAAGCAACTTATAAGTTTTAATTATTAGCTGAAATATGATGCATTCCCATTAATTAAAACAAAAGAAGGGTATATTGCAGAAATGGCAGCTTGGAGTCTGGGTAAGCTTTGAAGTTCTCATTCAGAAAACGGCAATGTTTCAGTGCTGCCCATCTCTCTTTAGGGATGGCAGTGGAATGACAGGCTAAAGCTTTCCAGTAAAGCTACTTGCAGGTACTAGTGTCAACAGAAAGGTGTAAGAAAGCAACTCTGCTTTGTAAATACTTTGTAAGGCTGTTTGCTATTGTTTTGGCCTTGGAGAGCTGTGCTAGAGTAGTCCAAGTAGTTTACTCGTAAACCACAGGATGACTTGTACCGTGCAATTTCTAGAAATGGCCTGTTGAATAAGCAACCAAATATTTGTGGTCGTTATCTGCTGACTTTCTTAGGCTTTTATACGTATTTTCAAAAGCACTGTAACTGATGTTTGAGATGCCTGTACTCCATGTACAGGGAATGCAACCCAAGGACATTTGACAATAATCTGCAATATTTTAAAATTGCTTTTTCTAGAAATATGAAATGTAAAAGGAATGCTGTTTAGTGTCTGTGTTTAGGTTCTCTGAACTCTGGTTAAGTTTAAGTAGGCACAGTGCTGACTTCCAAAGTAGCTACTGGGAGTATAAGCAGACCAGTTCAAATACAGCCTATGACTTCTGTGGTTTTCTATACAGTTCAAGCTATTTTTTCTTAAGGTTTTCTTTATTTTGTCTCTTGGTGCGTTTTGGGTGGTTTGTGTGTGTGTTGTTTTTTCTGTGAGCAGCTGATATGGAAGATGGGATCTTTAATATAATTAAGTGTAGAAATTTTGCCATTATACTGAAGGGCCAGGATTATTGAAACACTTTTAATCATTTTGACTGTTTCACCAGATGCTTGTTATATTTTACAGAACATTTAGGACACTGGGCTGCATTGTATAGTTTTTGTTGTGTGGTATTTAAGGATCTGTGTTTCTGTCCTAAATGGTTTTTACACAAGAAATAAAGGACAGAATACGTCTACACAAGAAATAAAGGACAGAATACTTCTTTGGTGTGGTTTTTTTTTTTTGCTAATGGTGGCAGCAGGCCTGAATCCTAGCAGTATTTTCTTGCTCTGTGTGCCCTCTGTAGCCTCCTCTTAGAAGAAAGAGTTTACTAACTACCCTATCATACTTGCTGAAGGGAAATTTTCTTTTGTATTTAAGTTGTTTTCTTTTCTTGGAGATAAGGTGTTGCTGAGCTGTTCTTTTGAGGTTATTGTTGTTGTGCAAATGATTGGGCTGTGTGGATGCTTGTTTTTCCTTCAGTAACAAATTTCTCCTCTAAAATGACAGAAACCGAAGAAGGCCTGAAATGCTCAGTGAGAGCTTTCAGAGCTTGAGACAAAAGATCCCTCCAAGCCTGAACAGTATTCCTAGTCTCCCTGGCAACTGGCAGCAGCAAAGGTCTTTGCTGTGAATTAGGACGAAGTACCAGCTTTCAGAAAGAACTTTGGACGGGTCTCTCCCTCCAAGCAGCATGTGTGTCAGGCTCGAGGCCTCTCATTGTAGCAAATCTTCTATGAGGTTTAAAAAATATAATTTAAAAAATTTTTAGACTGTTCAGTGTTACTACATTAAAAGAAAAAGCATTCAAGTGTTTGCAGAGTTTGAAGGATAGTGGTTTGGGGATGAAAAAGTCGGAATCGGTCTTAATGTAAACCCAGCTATCATCTGGCTGGTAGTAAAGGAACAGCCAACAGAAATTCCCTCAGAAAAGCCAGAGTGGCATCAGTGGCGGGAGAGGAGGCAGTTTTTTTTCTAGGCCTGGGACACCCTTCTTCCAGCTTGCAGAGGAAGCAGCCCAGTTTCCCTGGAGGTACCCAAGTCTTGGGGAGGCAAAGTCAACAATCCCTCATAGATATCGAGAGGAAAATAAGTTGTTCCTGACCAGTGCTTAGGTGGGTCTGTGCAGGTGAGGAGGCTGCCTGGTATCCCTTCCCATCACACAGTCTCTGTTACCACGATGGCTGCTGGGCCGCCACCACACAGTACTGGCTTGGGAGGTTGACCCTGCTCTGCTTGGACGGATCCTGAGGGAGCACTGGTTGAAAGGACTCAATGACTGGTTGAAAGCCACTAAGGGTAGAACAAGTTCATAAAAAATAATCTGGTTAGGCAGATGCACAGGACACAATGGTTTTTGTTGCCCCAGGCAACCTGATTTTTCCTATAATTCCTTTGCCAAAGCCTTTGAATTAAAAACCGAGGAAGCTTTGCTTACAAGTGGTTTTGAAGCGGTAGCACAGTGGTCTGTGCACCTACCTCCTAGGTCATCTAAAACTACTAGTGTCTTCTCTGGGAATGCTCACTTGAAAGTACTCTGAAGCTAACAGCAAATTAGGGTTTAGCACTGTGAATATTTCAAGTTTTAAAACTCCCAGGGAAGTGAGAAAGCTCTAGCCTTGAGGTTTGGGAGCGCAACAGAAATGTCCAGTAACGGACATAAACAGTAACGGTTTACATGTTACTCCACCATCTCCTTGAGCCTGCCAACCTCCCCTCATATAAAAATCCCATGCAGATGAGCTTGTCCTAGTACCTCCCGTAAGCTGTGAATTCAGATTTTCAAAAAAAAGCAGGTATCCCTATCGGCACACCCAGAAGCTGGAGTTAAATCTAGTACTTCTCTAAAGGCTTAGCTCCTTGGGAAGCGTACAGGCAATAAGAGAATCTCTTCCCCCACCTCCCCTTTTTTTGCTTTAAAATCTAATTGCTGTGTGCTGATACACTAACTGGCACATTTTCAGATGTTGCTTTCACAAAAATTTGAGGTGTAATTTAGAAAGCTAATGCTGGGTTTCTCTGGAAACCTCTCCAGCTGTAAGAGCCTTGCATGATTTGTATTTCTCACATTGCAGTTTTGGGATAAGACCCTGCTTAGGAAGGAGAAGGGATGTTATAAGTAATGAGAGGATATCAAGAAGAACTTGCCCCTAGAAAAATCTCAGGGGTTTTAATCCAAGCCACATTTCTGATCAATGCTATCAGCAGGACCTGAAGCAGCAAATGAGATGGGAAGCAAAAGTGTTTTGAACATAATGAAGTAGATGAACCATTAATGTAGGGAGACAGGCTAGTGCATAAAAATGTTAGAGTTTATCCTAAGTTTCATATATCCTCAGCAGACTAGTAATGCTAGTGGAAGCACTGAATGCTGTGGAAACTATAAAATTAATTTCCTAAAGATCTGATTGAGAGGCTTGTGATTTGTTTTTGGTGCAGAAGTATAGTCAGTGGGTTGTACCTTTCTTTTGGACTTAAAATTTTTGCCTTCTGTGCTAAAGGGTTGACTGGTTCAGTTCAGGACGCATCTAGAAATAAAAGGATGCGTTTTCAAGAGGTGTTACCAGACGATTTGTAAGCAGAGGTAGGGAAGCCTCCATAGGGGACTGATTTGTATGCTGGATGTTTTCGTTGAATGCCTAGCAAGAGTACGCAGAACCAGGATTGCCATCTTGGTTTATGGGCTTGTTAAAAATTCACATTCTCTGACTCCCATTTCCTCTTCTGCCTTCCCCCCCCAGCCAGTTTCTCCTGTGCTTACAGTGTTAAAGGACACCTGTACTGTTTTGGGGTGGGCTTTTGTGCTGTGCAGCTAACTGGGAGATGCTGTAGTGCCCGTCCGTACAGGACACTGCAGCTGCTCTGGAGTAGAAGGCCAACAGCTTCCCCATGTGCCGACAGGAGACAGAATGAAGCGCACAGGAGGAAAGGAAAAGTCAGTTTATGCAACAGCTCTGTATGGTGTTTAATGAGGCAGCTGGTTCTTCTGTTGCAGAGCCAGCTGGGTGGCTTCAGGGTCTTTTAAAGTCCTTTTGCAAAGTTCTCCAAACACCTTGGAGGCTCTGTGGAAGCTGTGCCACTGAGAACTGTCAAACATTTTCTCCTGTGTTTGGTAGGCGTGGGTGGTTAGCAGCTGCTTGACACCAACTTGATCGAAAAGTCTGGGGAGTTTGAAAGATAAAGGAAAAGTTGGGCTAAATGTGTTCCTAAAAGAACAGTAGAAAATGCAGAAACAAAATGAACTTTGTGGTCTCTGTTGTTTGTGTTTAAGAGATTTAAAATCCAGTATGTCACAGCTGGCAGAAGAGATGATGTTTTTCTTCCGACACAGGGAAGATGATATCCAGACTTCTATATACCTCAAAAATTGCCAAAGAAATAATTTTAAAATTGTCTTTTTGAAATTGAGTTGCTATGACTCCATTGTACTTAAAGTAACTTGGTAGCTAATTTTCTCAGTGGGTGTGTGGTTTTCTTTCCCCAACTTACTGTGTGTTAAATCAAAAACTTACAATTGTCAGGTATTTCTGACTTCCTCAAACCTTGAAACATTTTGAAATTGTGAAAGGTGAAAAATTGTAAGCAGCTTTTAGTATTATATTCAGTTCTTTAGTTAAAAGTGAGAAATACCTAATTTTAGGTTTCTGAATTTCAAGTTGTTTTGGGGATTTTGTGCCTTACACGTGAAGAGAGCTCTGTTTAAATCGTGATTGGTTAGTCATACTGCATTTGTTGTCTTATATAAAACCTCAGCTCTGTGTCACATCCCTAACAATTGGCCTTTATAAGGGGAAACTGAAATTTCTGTAACTTTCATGGTTTCAGGGAAAATTTAAACATGACTCTGTCTAGCTATGAACTTGTAAAATGGTAAGATACTGTTTTCATTGGCCTGTTTCAGACTTTTGGCTGTTCGGCTTTAGCAGTTCTGTGGGGAAAAAGTGACTTATGTTAATCTTTTTTAAAGATGGTGTTATGTGTAATTTTAGGATAAAAGCACTACCTTGCCAAGTATGATCTGTGGAAGCATAAAAAGCAATAGAATTAAACTAATTTTTTTAACTCTTGCAGATTAGTTCTAATATTTTCAGAACACTTCCACCTAGTGATAATCCAGATTTTGATCCAGAAGAAGACGAACCAACTCTTGAAGCCTCATGGCCCCACATACAGGTATGCAGTTCCTTTATGTTCAAGCCTTCTTGTAAGGCAAGGCCTGTGAGTAGATACTTTCATCACCTTCTAGATAGAGAATGACTCAAATTGCTTTTTTTAATACAATTGAGTTTCTATACTTGGGAAGGAAGTGGTGCTTTTCTTAACACGTATAAATATGGCAGAATGTGAGTTGTCCAGTTGCTTAAATACCCTTTTTATTGGAGTGATTGCACTGTTAAAATGTGTATGTCTGAAATATGTGGCTATTGTTTGTGATTGTGTTCTTAAGAGGCTTGTTTTCTGAACTAGAACAGCTTTTTTGTGCGACTTCAATAAAACACAAGTGGATGTTAGCAGTTTGGTTTATTGCGACAGTAACAAAAAATGGAGTAATAGCCTTTATTTGTCTCTTAAGCAAGAAATAGATCTCTCCTCGTTCTTCCCACTCTTCCCTCCCTTCGTGCAAAACCTTTACAATATAGGCGTTGTTGTTTGGTGACAGTTGGTTAGTTATTCTATTGTTGCACTCCTGTGCCAATCTCGTGATTTTTTTTTTTTACAGCATTGCTGTATCAATCACATGATTGACTTGCAATACTGCTAATTCTTTTGTTTGTTTTCAACTCACTGTTACAGGTTAAACAAACCTAAATTGCTTGTAATCGTCCCAGTTCATAGCCTGGGTAGTTCAGGCAAGTAGTATTGGTTCAAGTCATGTAGCAACTCTGAGCACTGGGTAGGAGATGAATAGCTGCCCCACATCTGCCTCCCATTCTCTCCCCTCAGGAGAGTTAAAATGCTACTCTGTGCCTACAGTATTACAGTTCTAACCTATCAACAAATGCTCTTATTTAAAAACTGGACTCTAATATTGGCTGTAAAAAGTATGTCTTAGGGGTAGTATTTGAGACTTAAACCATGTAAGAAGCAGGTTATCACAAAAACAGGTCTGCAGGTTAAAGGCTGTGATAATTACCTTATGTGGCTGGGAGAAATAGCTGTAACTGAACTAGAGGAGAGGCTTGACTTTGTAGTGGTGGGAGGGTGCAAGGGCTGTGCAGATGTTTCTTCTATGCCGTAGCGGCGTCATCTGACTTCAAAATGCCCCTGTCTCTCAGGAGAGAAATCCGTAAACATTAGCTCAGTTTACTTTAGGCCATAAGTAAACTGTAGCTCTTCTTACAGGAAAAAAGAGTTCCAGTTTCTCTCAGCCAAAGCCTAAAGCACAAGTGAACTGGTCACAGAAACCAGAAGAGGTTCGTAGCCCATGGCAGTATTTGAAATCACATTTTTAGCTTTTTTCTTTGCCTTTTGCCAAATGAGTTTTGGCAAGGCTGTCTGATCACCGATTGTGGATTCCCTTCTGCATCCATTGTTCATCCTGTCCTTGGAGTAGATCGCTCATTGTGGTACAGTGGAAACAGTTTGTGTTTTCCTCTTTCTTTTACAGTTTACATGCTACTGGGTGGTAGAATCTGGAGTTTGATAACTTGCTAATTGCCCTCCAGGAGCATGGAGCTGCTGGAAGTGTCAAAGTTTGTGTATGGAGGAAGGGGGTGGGCACACCCATTCCACCCTCCCCCTAGCAAACCCCATTACTACTTACAGTGTAGTCTGAAGAACTGCTTGTGGGGGCGTGGATGTTTGGCTGGCTGTGCCTTGGGATTGCTCACTTACAGACAAATTGACCATTCTGTCCTGATCTGGCAGTCAGGTAGCCAGTTTTCTGGAAGGAAAAAGGAAATTAGAATCTCTTCCCTGCTTGAATCTGTTGGCATTTCTATATAAAGTGACATGATGGGTAACAGCTTGGTAAGTTACCAGTGTGCGTAGTCACAACAGGTGACCCTGGGCCTTCAGTAAAAGGCGTGTCACTTGAAACTCGATGGTTTGTAACGGCCAAACTGGGTTGAACTGGTTGGCATTAAAGCCACTGTGTATTCTGAAGCTTGGAGTTGCAGAGTTGCTGGAATTGGTACCTTAAAGCAGTAATACTCTAGTGGTCTCCACAAGAAAGAAGATTGGATCAGCAGCGTAATAGGAGTTACACTTCATAGCTCTCTGACCCAAGCAGACCTGCTTTGAGAACCAAAATTACCATATCTAGCCGTTATCCCCTGATTTAGTATTTCCAGTGGTAATGCTTCAGTTAAACTCAAGCAAGTTGAGCTTACCTGTCTCTTTCTGCCAGGAGCAGCCGATATCTGGGGCAATTCATCCTTGTGGTTGTGCCATTAAGTTTTCAGATGTTGGCATACAGGAGAGGGAGAGGCTGACTATCCCCAAATGGCCATTGCAGCTTGCTTCCTGAAATGGCTCGGATGAAGCTCCATGGATTTCTGAAGTCATTCAATGTGTTTTACCTCTGTCTTCTAGAACCGGTGGCACTAATTATCAGGAAGCTAGACAATTCTGTAAGCATCAGAACTGCATAAATGCTCCTTCAGTGCACAGAAATTCAATACAGCTCAAACTGGATTTTTGAGCACGAAATTTTCTTTCCCTGAATGCTTTTAAGAGCAGCAGCAACAGTCGTGGCTCTGGAGTTAGATGTGTTCATATGAGGCGTTCAGGTGGTTACCGATGCATGCTCTCCCGGGACGAGAAATGAGACTGGCAACTGATAAACTTGTCACGGTGTATTGAGAATCAATATTTTGACTTGTTCTGTTTTATAGATAATTTTTTAGGTGATACACCTTTTTATCCTAATTGACATTTAAAGTGGATCTTGGACAGCCTGTACCAAGATGTTACAGCATTGTTTTAAATTCGTTCTTCTGCTTGCTGTTTATCGCAATCCCCCTATGTCTTTATGGAAAGAAGCTGTAATTGTCCTTCCTCCCCCTGTCCTCTAGGAAAAACAAAACATGCCAATTCAGCCTTCACTTGTGAAGGATGCTCTATCCCATGATAATTCTAGTGGGTTCTTCTCTGTATCCTCTCAGGTTTGAATAAATTTCCTTGAGCATGTGCATCTCTATCTGTACTATCAATATCTTCCTGGAATATCCCAGGATTTCATCTGTCACTTCCATGGCTGCATTGTTTAGATGGTTAACCCTTTCTCAGCCTAAAGGCTTGCAAATGCTTAGAGTTTTTCTTGCATCCCTGACTTCACAGGATGAAACTCAAATATTTGCAGTCATTATTCCAGGCCTTCAGGGTCAGCTTGTCTCTTCTGATAACATGACATACTTTTTCCTTTTCCTGGTGGTAGATTCCAATATTTTCATCTAAAGCAGTTATCATGCATGACTAGTCTTTGTTGTGGTCACTGACAGAAATATTAAATATAGGAATTTATTACAGAAATACTTAATTCCAGAATTAATCCCTGTGAGGCTGCACTGATAACCTCCCTCCAGCCATCTGTTTCACATTTCAATACAAACCACTAATGTGTTTATCTAGTTTCCAGCTTGAAGATCAGTAGTATCACAGACTGATTTGGGTCAGAAGGGACCTTACAGACCATGTTGTTCCAACCCCCCTGCCATGGGCAGGGACACCTTCCACTAGACCAGGTTGCTCAAAGCCTCATCCAGCCTGGCCTTGAACACTTCCAGGGATGGGGCATCCACAGCTTCTCTGGGCAACCTGTTCCAGTGCCTCACCACCCTTGTCATAACATGGCTCTTCCTTTATGTCTAGTCTGAATCAGCCCTCTTGTAGTTTAAAACCATTACTCCTTGTGCTATCACAACAGGCCCTGCTAAAAAGTCTGTCTTATAAGCCACCTGGAAGATCTTCTCCAGGCTGAACAAGCCCAACTCTCTCAGCCTGTCCCCATAGCAGAGGTGCTCCAGCCCTCTGAGCATCTGCGTGGCCTCCTCTGGACTCGCTCCAACCAGTCTATATCCTTCTGATGTTGGGGGCTCCACAGCTGGATGCAGCACTCCAGGTGGGGTCTCACCAGAGCAGAGGGGCAGAATCCCCTCCCTCGACCTGCTGGCCACACTTCTCTGGATACAGCCCAGGATACGGTTGGCCTTCTGGGCTGCCAGCGCACACTGCTGGCTCATGTTCAGCTTTTCACCCACCAGTACCCCCAAGTCCTTCTCAGAGCTGCTCTTAATCCATTCTCCACCCAGCCTGTACTTGTGCTTGGGATTGCCCTGACCCAGGTGCAGGACCTTGCACTTGGCCTTGTTGAACGCCATGCGGTTCACATGGCCCCACTTCCCAAGCCTGTCCAGGTCCCTCTGGATGGCATCCTTTCCCTCAGGCATGTCATCAGCACCACACAGCTTGGTGTCATCAGCAAACTTGCTGAGGGTGCACTTGATCCCACGATGTCACTGATGAAGGGGTAAAACTGCTGTGGTTGATCTCCAAGGCAGAAGATGGACTGTGGTAATACTTAAAATCATACTATTGGATTGTCTATTACCAGGCTCTTAAAAATACTGTCTGATGTCATCTATTGTGCAGCTGTGTGCTACTGTGTGTGTGCGCAAGAAGTCAAATGGGGGCTGTACAGGGAAGCTTGGATGTTATACAGTTCTGTTACATGGAATCTGTATACACTTAAACGGCTGATACGAATAAGCCCTTGTTAGTCTGTCGGAGGGGAAGAGGGAGTGAGGGGGAACTCGTGTTCCTGAGCTTCTGCTTTGCAGATACAGCACACCCTCCTTGAGGCTGTGTGTAACAGTCATCTCAGATCTTCCAGGTAAAGAGCACTTATTGTCAGGCACTTATCTCCAGAGCTTCATAATTGTGGATTACCTGGGTGTTGGCGCTCAGTTTAATAAGTACTTGTGGTGGTGGTAGTTGAATTGCTTGCCTGTGCGCCTGACCACAGCTCTGCGTGGGTTTCCTTTACAAGGGCAGGGAGTGATGTCTCTACATACCTGAATTGCACTGTAGTAGGGTTACTGATGCGTTGTTCTTAACTCCACATTGGTTAAACATAAGCAGCCCTGAATGTGTCAGTGTAAGACGTCTTTCCTCTCAGGTCTGGCTTAGATGCCTCGTGTGTTATAAATCTGCCCTTGTTGTGGAAGTAGTGTCTTGGACTTCCGATGGACCCAAAATATGGGACTCGTTCTCCAGCTTCTTTGTGCCTCTCTGCTACCTCCAGCCCTCGCTAGCTCTGTCTCCTGTCTGATTTTCCATCTGTGGGTATGGTGGGGTCATGGTGAATGGGACTTGAACTCAACAGAAATACCATGCTACAAAACAGAAGGGATGTTACAGGACCCTCTGTGGATTTCCCTTTGGTTTGCCTTGAGTGTCCAAAGTATAGAAACCTCCTGCTAAGCCAAATTCTTAAGTTTCTGTGTATTCATTCAACTTTTTAATGTCGTCTTGTTTTTGGAGTTTGCAGCTGAAACTTAGTATCAGAAACACCTTCATCACTATGTGCCTCTAGAGCACTGAATGTTACCCTCAGTGTCGATAAGTGTTTAGGAACTTCTACGTAACAAGTTCTTTGTATAGTAGGAAATGTGAATATGTGATACATGGTTTTTGTCCAATAGCGATATTTTCAATAGATTATTTATTAAGGTTTGACTCTTCTGGGAATTAGTGTTCTTGATGCTTACTGTAACTCTTTCCATAAATTCGGGTAGAGGCTGTGATTAAGCAGCCATGTGTTAGGGTTTGGTTCCCTTTCGTACCTCCAGAGCATGTGAAGAGTCCTGCTGACTTGGTGGTGGTGGCGGGGCTGAGATCTGTGCTGCGGTGTGGTTCCTGACTTTGACGTTTTCTTTGCCGTGTTTGTAGCTGGTGTATGAATTTTTCCTGAGGTTTCTGGAGAGCCCGGATTTTCAGCCTAGCATTGCTAAGCGATACATTGACCAGAAGTTTGTACAGCAGGTAAGGAGAGAACTTTCTCACCCTCAGATTTGAAGGTCTCCCCTCAAGCTTATCAGATGACTGTACAGCTATGGAATCATAAATTGTTTAGGTTGGAAAAGACCTTAAAGGATCATCAAGTCCAGCCATAAAGCTAACACTGCCAAGTCCAGCCCTAATCCACGTGCCCAAGCACCACATCCACCCATCTTCAATACCTCCGGGGATGGAGAACGTAAAGCTTTCATGCTGACACAGGGTGAGATTTTAGTTGTCCCAACAGTGGCTTCTGCCAAACACTAAATAACTAGCGCATCGTACTGCAGGGGCTAGATTAAATCGGTGACTCCACAAACACTTCACTTCCAGGTATCAACTTGGTGCTTTGTGGTGCACGGTATTGGCTTTCATCATTTGTAACTCGCTTCCAGTCAAACCAACAGTGTGCTAATTACATTTTTTGAGTGCTTTTACATTTGTTTCCTAGACTTAGCATGGGAAAACATAGAGCAAACGTTTCCTGTAGAAAGTTCATGTACTTGCTGTGCACGCATGTGTTCCAGCATCTGAAGTTGTGACTCGGTAGTGTCATTCTCTTTGCTATCATGTCTTAACCACAGAAGGAGAAGCAGTGCCTCACTCTACAAAGTAACTACGAGCAAGAAAGCGAAGGGACGCTTCATATTAAATAACTTCTGAAGGAATTAGGCTGCAGAATACCCTACCAGCCTTTGTGCAAGGGTAGCTGAGTAGGGGTGTGTCACCATGCCACAACACGGGTTCGTTAAGGAGAAGCTTGGTGTCCGAGGAGCGAGCACTGGCAGGCCATCGCACTGCAGCAAAGGAAAAACCTGGGTGGACTGTTTCCCTCCCCTTCTTCAGCCACTGCATTCAATTTCCACTTGTGTGGTTGGACTGTGCTTGTTTATAGGGGGTTCCTTCTTTAGTTGATCTGCCTTTCACACAAAATCTAGGCCTAAAGCTGCTGCTGAACTATTGGCTGTGGGCATCCAATTTACTAATTGACTCGTGGCTCTCATGAGCCCTATCCTAGAGTTTCAGTTCCTGACACTTCACTTGATTTTCCTCTAGAGGTCTTTTCCATATCCTTGGGAGACTTCCTACAAGCAAGAAACGTGTGGAAGGTCTTGCTGGCTTATTGCAGCAATTAGGCTGCGTTAGTAGAGAATCACGTGTGTTATTTTGTGACCCCCTTCATATTAAATCGTTAATTGTGAAATTTCTTGTATGGGGATGCTTTTGCTTAACCACGACACGAGTAGCTTTTTGAGATGAGCAGTACAGGATTTTAATGAAGAAATTGTACATATCTGACACAGATTTGATTCATTCTGGTTCCTTAGAGCCCAAGTGTAAACCACTTACCTGAGGTTGGATAATCTCATTCCTACAATTTCATTTTTATCTTGATAGTGTAATAGCTGTTGGAGTAGCTTTGTCTGCTGTGTACAGACTTCTGAAGGGAATGAAGCTGCTGGGTTTGGGGGTGTTTTACATCAGCTTTAAAAAAAATTCATTTTGAAAACACACTATTGACATCCAATCAGAAGTTTCAGTTAAACTGATTGTAACTTTTCGAATGTGAACTTGTAAATTAAAGATAAAACTCAAGTTGGTTGTAACATAACACAATTTAAGTCTTTCAAAAGTAATACCTTTCCATTTAATTTCTGAAGCTGTTGGAGCTCTTTGATAGTGAAGACCCACGAGAACGTGATTTCCTAAAGACAGTTCTTCATCGAATTTATGGAAAATTCCTCGGTTTAAGAGCATTCATCAGGAAACAGATTAACAACATTTTCCTCAGGTAGGGCTGTGTGTGTGACTAGGTTTAGGAATACCTTATTGTGCCTTTGTGGTCCGTGTCTGCAGTGATTTAGTCTTGAAACAAGACCTGGTTTGGTCTGTGGTGTGGCTTTCCAATATGTGAAGCTTATCAAAGGTTAGTTCTCTGGAACCTGATCCTCTGTTTTGAATTTTGATGGCTGTCTCTGTAACAGGTTTATATACGAAACAGAGCACTTCAATGGTGTTGCTGAACTTCTTGAGATATTAGGAAGGTAAGTTTGACCTGACACAAATACAAAATGTTACCGTGGGTGTTTGCTTCAGCTTTCTTGCTTTGGGAAGGAGGCGGGAGGGGAGAGCATTGTGACAGTAACACGTGCTGAAGTGCAGTCTCTGATACAAGCTAATGCTGCCTGGGTTACCACACAAGTGTCGAACTGGGATACAGAGCGTAAATTATTCTTTTCCAGTGCAAGTTTCAAAGATGACTGGTGAAATATTTCTCAAGGGTCCTTGTTTGTCAGGGATATCTACTTTTGCTTATCTTATCTCTGACAGATGACTTGCTCTTTGATTCAGAAAACGAATGTTAACTTCTGCCCTCATGATGAATGAAATGCTTTCATCTTCAGCAGGCTGGCTTTCTTTAAACTCTGCACAGGAAAGCTGTGCAAGTGCTCGGGTCTTCTGCCCGCCTTGGGTTTTGGCGTTAGCTCACTGATTTCCTTTTTAACTTTGAGGTTCTTTGTGGCAGTATTTTACTGTTTTCCCAGAACTGTCACAGTAGAAAAATCCACTAATATTACTGGTCTAACTGAAAAGCTAAAGCTTGTGAAACTATTGTGGAACAAATGTTCACGAAAGCCGAGTGAAAGGGACATCGTTATTTTCTCAGATTTATCCAAACTAGGCGGTGGAGGTGTGACCTGACCCCTTCCTGAAGGGCTCTCATTTGAACTAGGGTTTATCAACTCTAAACCCAAGACTATCGAATCAACGAGACCACTTTCTAACCCCTTTGGGAGGGAAAGGTGGTTCGACCGCCTCCGCGTTGCACTTGGGCCGTTAACGCAGTCCAACGCGTGTGCTGTCCACTGTGTTCCTCTGCAAGCTGCTAACGGTGGTGGGCGAAACGGGTCGGCTCCTTGATGTCCCAGCTTCGCGGTGAGACTGCGGGTCCTACTGTAGAGGACTTGGAGGTCACACAAATACTTCAGGTCATGTGATGAGTAGTGCTGACGTGCACCGTGCGGTTCTCTGTTATGCCAACCAGTGTCGAAGCTGGCGTGACACCAGCCCGTTAGAGGGTGTCCGCATGTAGAGCCGCGTTACGGCTTCAGGACTGCCAGGTTTAGAAACTGAATCAGAAATGGGAGTGTCGCTTGAAATGTACAGAAATTGTTGACTTGCTAGGAAAAAATATTTTTTTAATAAAAATAAATCCTGCTTGTTCATGTTTTCAGTATTATCAATGGTTTTGCACTGCCACTGAAAGCGGAACACAAACAGTTCCTTATGAAAGTTCTGATTCCCATGCATACTGCAAAGGGATTAGCTTTGTTTCATGCACAGGTAAGCTTTTGCCAATTTTTTTAAGAGCGGTGGGGGTTTTTGTGTTTGCATTTGAGGCTAATGACACTTAAAGCAGTGTATGCTGTAGCATCAGTATTGCAACATATTTGCCAATTTAGTTGCTGCTTTTCAAAGACCTTACGGATGGTAGGTCGAAGTGTTAATTTTGAGATGTATTTAGCATATATTAAAAGGGAAAGCATGCAGCAGCAAGTCAGTTGTCAGCTGGAGTGGGAATCCTTGTTGCTTGCTGCTCTTGTCACACTTGAAGCTTCCTTTAATCCCAGAACCTCGCGTGTTACCGCTTCATTTACATAACTGAAATGCAGTGTACGAAGGAACCTTGAGTATGGCCAGGTACTTACTTCAGAAGTGCTTTTTTAGCTCTAAAACCACACCAATGATGGGAAGGTGGGGGGAAATGTTGGATGTAAATGGCAGGAGCGTATAGCAGCTCTCTGCATCAGCTCCAGATTACGTAGATCCGCGACATGCTGTCGGAATGCTGCGGTTCTTCGTTTGACTGCCGTTCTTACAGTTGGCACAGACGTTCAGCGCTTTGAGGAATAATGTAGATCCTTTCCAGACATGAAAACATTGATGCAAACTTGCAAGCAATTCTGCTGTGGCTGATTAAAAACTTGCTTTGTTAACTTAGCTCGCTACTCCAGCTACTTGCAGACTAAAGATAGGAGGAAATGAGCTCCTAATTAAAGTGAAATCATTATGACTGTGTAGTCTACAGACAGGATTAAGTCAAGAGCCCAGCTAATTCCAAATTCTCATATAAAGTTTTAATTAAATCAATTGTCTCTGGTTTATTGCCTTGCAATAGACTGCTCCATGGAACGAGTCGGTGATATGAAAGGGAGCAACCGCTTGCCAAAGGTGTTCTCACTGGCAGATCAGCACGGCAAGCTATCCTTTTTCCTAGGATACGCTAGATCTGGTTCATTGGTACTGGAAAGGGCCCTGCTAATTCAGCAGTGCTGTGTACCTGAGAGTAGCCTCTGGTTTGCTGACCAGGCTATTCATCTGCATCCCCCTAAGCCCCCAGTGCCACCTGTGGTTTCAGCACTCTGTTTCTGGTTCCACGTTATTCTGGAGGTGTAAACCAGCACAAAAGCAGCTTAGCAATCGGGAGCAGCCTGGTTGCGTTGTGGCTAGAGCACGAGTTGAGCCTGCCCTTCAAAGTTAAACGCTTAAAGCTCAATTAAGTTGGATTCTGTGCCTTTGAACAATAAAGCGTTATGGTACAATATATAGAATGGGATTTTGAGATGAGGGTGTGGTAGTTGTTATTTTTTTGGATCTACACATATAGATCCTTAGCTGAAGGTTAAAAGATGTAAATTAGACCTGTTGTTATGCCCCTGCTTTGAGAAGCCAGACGAAATAAAAAAGGCAGTGCTTGAATTCAAGCATTCTGAGAAGTGAAATGAACATGTAACACACATAAATAACTCTTGTCTTTTGTTACACTGTGAGATGAAAAATACTGTAACTTAAAATCAGCCTTAATGGAATCTTAAGGACTGGGATTACTTTAGTAATAGAATCGCTGTATGGCTTCCGTACTGGGCAGGGGTATGGCTGTTCTGTTACTTAACTATGTGCAAACTGAACAGTCAGTCATGTATATAATACCAAACCTCAGCCTGAGAAGCCCCCTTGACAGAAACTGCCCGAGCCTGGGAGAGCATGCTGGTGGCTTCCCCAGCTTCACGCACTCTTCCGCAGGCACTTGTTGTTGGCCGCTGCTGGGGACAGGACGCTCAGCGGGACAGATGCTGCCTGATCTCCTGTGGCCATGCAGCACATTAGAACTCACCTGTAACCCTGTCACTGAAGGCTGTGCTCAGTCAGCCCTCTCAGTGCTCCTCCTTTGACCAAAAGTATCGCCCCTCTCCCCTAGCGTAGATGTTGGGAGATGATACCTTTGCCATCTTAATACAGGAACTGATGCTGGATGTGGGATCTGAGTTAGGGAAAAGTCTGTAAAGCGTAAAAGCAGTTTCCTTCTAGGATGAAACAACACGAAGATTCTGGGTGTGCAGGAAGCTTGTGTAAGACAGCTGGCCTGTTGATCTCGCTGCTTCAACTGCTGTTCAGTTTGGAAGAACTTAAGTGGCTGCGTAGGGCTGGTTCAGGTTGCACCCTCCCCCGATCCCAAGTGCTTCCGTTGTCAGTTGTGATATTTAGTTACGCTGCAATGTGTCTGTTTAAACTAAATAATGGTGTGACTTGCATTCTAGCTCGCCTATTGTGTTGTACAGTTCCTGGAAAAGGATACAACCTTAACGGAGCCCGTAAGTGTTTCTCTGTTGAATGTTTTCCTGGTTTTTAATTTCAACTCAAATTTTGGGGTAACTTGTTAGCAGAGATAGCACTGCCATGCAGTTCTGTCTTGGTTAATGACCCGGAGGTGGGTTTTGGAGGGCGGGGGAGGGAAGAAATAGCTTAAAATGTATTAGAGTTGTTGAGAGAATGCTGGGTTTGGGCACACCATTTCTTCAGCTGTGGCCAGGACGGAGCACAGACTTACACAAAAGTTTGAACCGCTGAAATCATGCAAATTGCCTCATATGGGAGAGCAGCTACTCCCTCCTGGAAAGGACTAAAATGTCAGTGGGTTAGGTGCTGGTGGCTTGTGCCTAGCAGCTGCGTGAAGCTGAAATATTTTAGGGAATAAACAGTCCCAGAATAAAAGTTAGAAAGGGTGACAAGACTCTGGGTAGAGAGAAGGAGCTCTGAAACCCCAAATGGCACGTTTGTTGTCTCTTCAGTTACGGGGGTGCCTCGCTGCAGTTACCGTACAGGTGCTTTAGGCGCCGGTGGCTGCTGCCAGACTGACTCCCCCCAACACGTACTGACAGCCGGGTTTGCAGCGCCTCATGCGAGGCCTTTGGCAGTGCCCGTCAGGAAGGATGCTGGCTCAGGGCAGCACGGCAGCTCCTCGGGACACAGGCTGATGTCACAGCTAGAACACAAACTGGGCTTAGTCGGACAATCGGAAGCCTTTCCGTTAGGGGCGTGTGATATTTAAATACTTTATCCCTTTTTGTGACAGAAAAATGAGGAGCTTGTGCCAAATCTGAATTTTCCTATAAGGAAAAAGGATAAACAGCTTTGTGGAAACAATGTCTATCTTCACCGGTCTTTCAGCAGAAGCTTGTTTTCTGGGCAGCCAGCCAAATGCCGGTGTTCCTCATCCAGAGACAGGTTACGCTGTAGGTGGTGGAAGGTGGTCGACCTGACCGTCAATCAACTTGTCTGCTTGAGGTGTCATTCTTCCCCTCTGCTGCAGTGGTGCTGGCTACGCTGGCCATGAGCTTATTGTGGTGGATAGGGTGAGGAGAAAGGAGCTGTGAAAACATTATTCCTTAAGCCAGGCGATGGAAAAACCCAGGCATTTTGACAGTTAAGGTTGACACGGGAGTTTAAAACGTGTAGCACAACACACAAACCTGCGAGGCTGAGTGCAGTGACAACATGACAGAGTCAGAGCTCCCTGACAGGAACCTACGGAAGTGTAACGTGGGCTCCAAGCCCCAGCTGGGAAGTGAAGGCAGCAGGACTTCTGAAGCAGGAGTGCCGCGGTGCCGTGCTGGGGCTTTAGCCGGGCTGTGGTAGGTACAGGTCCCCACAAAGATGCTTTCAGACAGGAGGAGACACAACTCCCTGCAGAGTCGTTGCCTCCGCTTGCTTGGGTCACTGCTCTGAGTGTTGGAGAGCTGGCTTTACAAGGGAGTACAAGTAAGATGGTAGGAAGTGAGGCTTTAAGAAACTTTCCAAAATGCTTGGGAAGTGAGCATTGACATTTGGTGCAGCTGGGATAGCATTTGGAGGTGGTTTTGGCTGTCAGTCAGTCAGAACTCCATCAGAAGGCTGTCTGCACGGGTACCTTACTGTTGTTTTTCTGGCAGGAATTGTCACTTGGGATCGATCTAGGGGACGCTCAATCCGAGCTCTTGGAACTGTGGTAATCTGCCTTGGGTCAGTCCTGATGCTGACGGAGCTGACGAGGAGTTTGTTCCCTAACCCCGCTAGGCGCAGTGGCCTTTGCACCAGAGAGATGGGGCTAAGCGTGCAGCCCATGTACCCACGGGAAGCTCCCTAGCAGGTGTCTCCTGTCTGAGCCACTTTGTGGGAATCTTGTAGCTCACCACAAATGTGCACGTATGGCCTTTTTCACATGGAAGCATGGAAAAGCTGGAAACTGGTGTTTTCTCTGAGGAGCAAGGGGACAGGGGTGGTGGTGAGGCCTGCGCTGCTGTGCTGGCTTTACGCTTGGAATGTATTGTTTCTTTATAGAGTTGAGAACGTGGATCTCGGTAGCGAAGTATCTTCGACACCCGTAGGGGTGGTGGAAGCTGGGCTCTGCCAGCTCACTCGGTTGTAGGGCCGCGAACTCGTGCTCGGATTAAGGGGCGCAGTAGGTTCCCACCGCTGCTCTGGCAAATGCGCTCGTCTGAAACCCTTTGGCTTGCTCGTGTTGTGCTGGGGGAAGGGAAGGTGTGGGCCGAAGGAGCTGTGGTACCTGGGAATGTTTGGGTGTGTTCTTTAAAAACCCAGAATCTCAGGAGTATGGAACAGAATCATTCAGTGAGGAGCTAATGAACAGAAAAGGGCCCTGGGTGTGAAGAGCGTTTTTACTCAGACTGAGTTATGAGTCTGGAGAAACAAACGTGACTGATGCGAGTGACTCCCTGTGAGTGGAGAAGCGAGGGAGCGAAGGACTACCAGACAGGGAACTGCAGTGAAACGGGGCCGTTTGGAGAGGGGGCTCCTCGGTGGGCCCAGCAGCGGGGCTGTCGCCTGGATGGGTGAGCCATCCGGCTCCATCCGCAGGTGCCAGGGCCTGTATGGCAGAGGCCAGCGCTCCTGTGGTGTCCACATTTGCTTGGCATCAGTGGAAGCGACGTTCAGTGTCATAGTACCAGGATACACTAGTATCCTGGGATAAAGACTTGTGGGCACATCATCATGTTAATTTTTTCCCTGAAAAGTCGCTTTTGATAATGCGCGTAGCTGGGAGCAAAACTGCCAGCTGGGAAGCTGGGGGAGATCAACACAGCAAAAGCCAAACGGGGAAGGTGTTCAAATGGTGGAGTAAGTTGTACCGTTGGCTACGATCAGCGAGGTGCTGCTGTCATAAAAGCAGAGGTCTGTTCCTCAGAACTCAAGTTCCTTAGGGTCTGAGAATGCTGCTGCTCCCGAGACATTGCAGCCTCCTTTAGCCAGGGCTGATGTTGTCATTCAGGTGCCATGTCAGGTGTTTGTCTCGAGGAAGCAGGCCGTGTGCTCCCACCTGCCTCCTCCGGGTTGTGCTTCAGAACAGATTTCCCCGAAGGCTTGTTTTCCAGTTGTAAGAGTTTCCAGTGTAGATATGGGAATGCACGTTTCTCTGTAAATGCATGTACCTTTGTTAGTTTCCAGTCTTTAACGTGTCAAGCTGTAGGAATAAAAGGCAGCGGCGGAGGCCACGGCTGCCCTGTACAGCCCCGTTTACGCAGCTGGCATGTACCGCTCGCTCTTGGGCTTCGCGCCTCAATGCCAGGACAGCTGGTGCCCAAGGTGTGGATAAGTAGAAGACAAAATATCTTGGGAATCAGTTACAGGGGAGTTACCAAAGCATCACGAGATGAAGCTGTTGTCAGCATCCTGTCAGTCTGCGTACGTGCTGGGGTGGGACAGGAGCGTGATAATCAGGGACTTGTGACGTGATAAGGGTCTAAGTTATTCTGATAGCCTGAATGAGGCAAAGGAGACAGTGCTTATTGTCAGTGGAGCTACACTCAGCTGTACCTGGTTTTCATGGAAGCTCTGGATAAGGAAAAGGAAAAGCAAACTAGTACTTAATGTTATCAAATGTGTAATAGAAACACGTTCTGCTCTAACTTGTCTGTATTTTTAATCTAGGTAATCAGAGGACTGCTCAAATTCTGGCCAAAAACTTGCAGTCAGAAAGAGGTTGGTTTTGTCTCTTGTTCGTGTTGCGTGGCAGGATCATGTCCCTTCCCTCGGCTCTGCTTCTCCAGAGCTTGGCTCTCAGGGCTTCGGGAGGCGCCCGCCTCTGTCCGCACCTCAGTGCCACTGTGGTGTACGTCTGGCCTTGCTGGGGGTTACCGTTTTAAAGGCATGTGAAGAGCCGAGTTCTGATCGAGAGGTTGTACAGAGAAACTGTTTTCTGGGGTGGGAAGTATTTGGGTAGATAGGGGTGGGCTGGAGGTAGTTGCCTGCAGTGTGACGCAGGTGTAGTGCTTGAGACGGCCAGCAGGAGCCTGGTAAAGCAGAAAAGTAACTCTAAATGGTCTTGAAATCCATTTTTTTTCTGGTTTCTTCTATGTAGTTAAAATGAGTTTAAAAATCAGGAGTTGGGTTTATGCCATGTGATGTGCCCCCGCCAGCTCTCGAAAAGCGGGGTCCCTTAACACGGTCCCCATCTGTGTGAGTGGTGTTAAATGTTCCTGTGCCACCCACCTAGGGTTCTGCCGGCTGTAACTTAGAACGGGAATCGGCTGTTCGTCACCCCGAAAGCTGCTGTGGAGGTCTGGGATAATGGTAATCTCTGCAGCCCTGATTGAAGAAATAAAATGCTCCAGGGTTTTTTTTATGTGTAGGAAACCATATTCTGGAGCAGCAGTTCAGGGAAGTGCTTGGAGCAAGCGCCCAGGGGCAGAAACCCAGGAGGAGCTGTAAGGTGGTAGCTGAGAGCAATGACTGACTGCTTCCAGGTGGCAAAAAGGGTTGTAATTGTGTGGCAGGATTCCTGACTGACGTGCCAGCTGCAGTTAGTTTGTGGTTGCAGTGGTGATACAAAATTCCTGTGCTTTCTGATCTATTTCTTTTACATGAACAGGTAATGTTTTTAGGTGAAATTGAGGAAATCTTAGATGTAATAGAACCGACGCAATTCAAAAAAGTAGAAGAGCCTTTATTTAAGCAAATATCCAAGTGCGTGTCCAGTTCACATTTTCAGGTAAGGAAAAGTCTCAAAAAACCCCCAACCCCTTGTAGTGATTTCTCTCGTGACTGTTGACCCTGTAACTTTGTGTTTCAGGTTGCAGAAAGAGCTCTGTACTTCTGGAATAACGAATATATTCTTAGCCTGATCGAGGAGAACATTGATAAGATTCTACCGATTATGTTTGGCAGCCTATACAAGATCTCCAAAGAACACTGGAATCCGTAGGTCATGTTTAACTTTCTCTGTAGCTTACTCATGGTGCTCTCCGCTGTTTCAGGTCTGGGTCGTAAGCTCGTAAACGTGACTCCGTTTTCCCCTCAGTCGGATGAAATCAGTGCAGTTCAGGGTGCCGAGAGGGATGCGACTCGGCTCTGTTACGCTTTCGCTGTTCTGCACTGCTATGGCAGAGACCTGGAGTCTGGAAAAGAATGAGGGAATTTGAACAGTTGTCCTTGACCGTGTGTTAAAAATCTAAATTAATCCTCTTTAGACCAGAACAGTTCCCAAGGGATGCCTCCGCTGCATTTGTAGCTGTTGCTGCCCAGGAGGTGATAAGGGGGAAGCCGGTATTGGAGAAGAGCAGTGCCTACTGCTGAAGGATGGCAGGAGTGAGAAATGGGTGACGCCTTCGTTTTGTAGTCAGTGCCCCAGGTCAGACGTGTGTGAGCAGCAGCAGTTATGCTTAACAGTGAGGCCGGCTTGCATCCAGGTTGATGTGCAGGATGTGAGGCTTGTAGGGACAGAGGTCAGGGCTGGCAGGGGCCTCTGGCAGCTCCAGAGAGAGTCAGTGTCCCGTGCGAAGCCCTTAGAGGCTCTGAAACGAGTCTGAATTTATCCGGATGGCGTGTCCAGTTGAAAACATCTCAGCTGAGAATGAGTAGTTGTAAGCTTTTGGAGAACTAGTTCTTGGGACATTAGCAGTACCTGGGGCCTCAGCAGATTTGAAGGGTGTCCCTTTCCCTTGCTGCAGATGGAAGTTGCCCTTTGTGAAGGAAGCAAAAGGCACAGGATAACTATACCTTGAGCAGGAGGAAGTTTGGGGAAAGAAAGTGTAACCCTTTGGTTTCAGTCTGGTTTGAGGGCAGAGAAAGGCGCTTATGTTGGCGTAGCTGTGCGATACAGACCTAACTCCTCCCTCAAAACCAAGCTTTTCCCCTCAGAAAGGCAAAACCCCAAATAAGAAGCGTTTTCCTTCACACCACGTGAAAGGTGGTGTTCAGAAAAAGACGTGCAGGCAGGCTGCGGGCGAGCATTGGGCCTCCGAGAATAGCTGGGAGCCTTCCTATGCCCCAGGGGGCAGTGGGCCGAAGAGGCAACCCTGGTCCTTTGGTGCCTTCCTTAGCTTGCTCCTTCACTCGGCTCCACCTGGCAGCCTGCCTGCAGCCGGGGGCAGTCAGCGCTCCCCTCCTGCCAGGGGGCAGACGGGGATGAGGGCTTGCCCCCTTCTGAGCAGTATTAAACCCTGCACCTCTGGGGCCTCTGCTGCACTCTTGCCCACTGCTGAAGCTCTTGGCCGGGAGTCTCGTGTTTCTAGGCTCTCATCTTTCACTACTGTAATTTTATGAACTTGCTGTTCAACCCGGTTTATTAAAGGCTAAGGTAACGGACGGGCTTTGCAGCACAGCCACCGTACTAACAACGCTATCCTGTGCGATTACAGGAGGCAGGAATTTAACCCTAAAATAGCCATTTTGAAAAATAAACATGCATTTTTATTAACGTACAGACATAGTAAAGGATTTTTTCGGACACTCACTGACCTTACAGAAGTAGCTGAAGAAGCTCAGAGTTCAGCGAAGAAATGGAGCGCTTGTCTGCTGAAGTTCATTCTGTGCTGAGCAGTTCTCATGGGCGTGTTCCTTCTGTCCCCCAGAACGATCGTGGCGCTGGTGTACAACGTGCTGAAAACACTGATGGAGATGAACGGGAAGCTTTTCGACGAACTTACCAGCTCGTACAAGGCGGAAAGGCAAAGGTACCTGTTCTCTTCCGCAGGCTGTGCAGGGGTGCTGCTCACCGAGCGTGGAGCACCCGCGGGAGGGTGTCGGTGCTGTGGTGGGAGCTGAAGCCCATGGAGGTGCCAGGGAGGCCCCAGCCCCCCATCCTGCCCTGCTAAGGCTCCAGTCAGTAGTTGTGCCTTTCTCCTCCAAAGATGCCTAGTCCTTTAATTCACTGGCATGCAACAGCCCCCCCAGAGCTGCACCTGTCTGGGTACAGGCATGCTGCGGAGCTTTGTTGGAGCCAAGCTAGCCTTGCTGCTGCTGTCAGGGGACTGTGTCTCCAGGTTGCGCTTAAACCGCATCTGAAACTGATACTTGGCTCTTTCCTGCAGAGAGAAGAAGAAGGAGCTGGAACGTGAGGAGCTGTGGAGGAAGTTGGAGGAGCTGCAGCTGAAGAAGGCGATGGCGGAGAAGCAGCACAGCACCCACAGCGTGCTGAACGCGCACAACGCAAGTGCCAAATGAGAGACGAGCGCTGCACCTCGGCAGCCGTACTTTTTGTACCCTTTTGAATACAGACGGATTTGCAAGAGCAGCCTCATCGGAACGATGAACAGCCACTTTTTTTCCCTCTGGCAAATGTAAAGGTTTGAATTTAAGTACAGCAGTTAAGTGATGTCATTACCACAGCATATTGTAAATTTGTCTAATTACCGATATACTGTCACTTCCAATGTTTCATAGAACTGAATTATCATCCTTAATGAGTGAAATAATTACGGGAGTGGTGAGAATTATGACTTGAATTTTTGATTGTGTTGCACATAGGTGGTGTAGTTCGCTATGTACATCCTTCTTGTTTCGTATGTGCTCTTCACATCGCTGCGTACTTGGTTAAGGCGGCAGAAAAGGCTTCTAGTTGCGCTGTAGTTTCTCAAATAAAACCAGGGTACGTTACCAGCAACTTGGGATATTCGGCGTGTGCCCCTTGCAGCACGGGAAGGAACTTGGGTATGGTGCTGTCCTCGAACTCCTGACTGCATTCAGACTTGATCTCTAAAATGCTCGGGTTATGGGGAGGTGAAGCAGGGGGGGTCAGCTGGAACAGGTCGGGGTGGTGTGTGGGCCTGACCTGCTGCTTGGCGAGTGCTGCTGCCTCCTGGGCCTGGGCTGTGCAGGGATTTCCTCCTGCTGCAGCTGAGGATGGAGCTTCCTCTGGAGAGCCCATCAGGGGTACTCCCCATCCGCCTGGGACTCCCGGCAGAGTAGCGCAGGGCTCTGAGACTGCCTTGGCCCTTCCTGCTGTAGTCTGAGCATCCCCTGGACTGAAGAATGAGACCAAAACTGGGCTGATGATGACTGTTGTAGTAAGGAGGGAAGGATGTCAACAAACTGTTCCTTGTTTTATTTGTAGAAAGTGCAGTCTGTTTGTAGAGGTGGAAGGCTGACAGCAGAAGTCTTGTCTGTTCACTTGATCGAGTATTTGTCACATCTTCTATCAGCGTACCATTCCAATCTCTTCAACTGCAGTCGTGTGGAAAACTTTTGTAATGAGAGATCTTTTGGGGAACTGAGCAGCATTCAATAAAGTCTTTATGTTTGTATTTAGTGCTGCATATCCCATCTTTCTGTTTATGAAGACCGGGAGAAGTAGCAGGGCTTGTGCAGCCCACCTTGTACCTGCCTGGGTTTCCAAGTGGCCAAAGTGCGGGTGGGGGTGGGGTGGGCTGCTGGGCCCTCAGTGGTGGTGAGAGGGGTGGAGGGTTTCCGGGGGGAAAGTCACTGACTGCTCCTTCGCTTTTGCCTCTGCGCAGTCGTTTCACAGAGGAAACAGCAATAGTGCTGCCTGAAGGGACTGACGCTTCTCCCTAGCTCCCTCTGATCACATCCCACAAGCTGCTGCTCCCTCTGCCAGCTTCAGGTGAGCAGACTGCATGATCAGCTGGCCAGAGTTGGTTCTGCCAGGGCAGGGGCTGCCCAAAGTTTGGGGTGAAAAAATCCTTTTAAGTTCTTGTGATGCTGCTTAAAATCCAGAAGGTAAACACCCTGCAAGGGTGTGCCCTGCCTGTTCAGGAGGGAGATAGCTGCCAGGAGGTCACCTCAGTTTAGTGCTCAGTGCCCTTCTGCCGCTGAATAAAGCCCCCCAGTTAAGATACAAAAACGTTTTAACTGGTCCTGCAGTCTTCAAGGAGACAAATCCAGACAGAACAAATTAGACAAGCATTGGGCAATCTCTCACCTTGCAGCAATACAAAGAACAGATTACAGGGGTCTGTAACTGTTGGGACTTGTTCAAAAACTTACAACTGTGGAGAGCAAGCAATACAACGCAGCAGCTGTAAGAGGCCAGTGAGGGTGTAGCTGTCCAACACTTGCTGCTAGCATCACCCCTCCAAGCAGGTACATAACACCGAGGTTTCCTGCCTGGAATCAGGTGGCCAGCTCTAGTAACAATGCTTCCTTATAAACCAAAAGCCCTTGCTGCAGCTTATCTGGGGCTAAGCTGCCTTCCAACTGCCTTCTCTGCCCTCACCAGCCACAGGAACAAAAAAGCTGTGGGTGCTTGGGTACCTGATCACACTGCTGCTTCTGGCCATCCCTGTGAAATCCAGGAGGGAGCTGCTGCACTGCCCTTTGTTCAAGGAACACTGGGCTGGTTCTCTGAGAGCGAGGAGCTGGGAAAGTTGTCTCTGCCTTACCTGTAGAACGGCCCCTCAGCGGTGTGTTTAGGAGAGCAGAGGGCAGCCAGGGCAATGCTTTCCTATCTGCATGGGCTGTTACATAGCAAAATCAACATGTTAATTTTTCTGATGTGGATGGTTTCAGTGTGGGCTTTTCATTAGTTTTTTCCCCCCTGCCCTGAGTTTCCAGCCCATTCCCCCCCCAACCAGCACCTAGGGCTGAAGTAGCACTGAGGCAGTTTGCTTCAGTGCCCAGGTTCTGCTGCTCCCTGGGTTTACCTGCCCTCCCGCACAGTGCCAGCTCTACATCCCAGGCAGCCCCGCACCCGCCCTGCTGGCCTAGCCCCACGGCTGCGGGGCGCAGAAGGTCAGGGCTTGGTGCCTGCAGCCAAGCGCTTCCTTCCCAGAAACGTGGGCTCATTGGCTCGGACTGTACCGCTCAAGCACCAATGCAGGACCTGGGGAAGAGGCCAGAGCAGGAACTGCGAGTGATCCCCCCTCCTCCTGCCTTGACACAGGAAAACCCGTATGTAAGCTGCCCCCGTGCCTGCAGCCCATGCTGCTGGTTGGTTGTCTTACTTCAGTTGCTCCCCTGTTGAAGGCTGTGTTTGGCCAGTGCACTGCCCTGATTTGCTCTGGAAAGCAGCTGAAAGTAGTAAGTTTTGTTCCAAAATGCTGCCTTAGAAGGCAAAAGCAAGCATGAGGGTACTTACTGCCTCACTAATACTTCAGTAGTAGAGGACAGAAGCAGCAAAACATCACACTCCTTCCCTTGCCCCAACGCCGTCAGAGCAAACACAGGGTGTTGTACAGCTGCCCTGCAGCCTCCACAACGCTGAGTGAGGCTTCTGGGCTACTAAGGGACTTGTAAGGAAGAAAAGGACAGCAGCACAGTTAGTGAGCCTGCATCCTCCATACGGCAGGGAATCGCCCCGAGATGCCAGGCCCGTGAAAGACCATTTGTTTGCCACTTTATTAACAAAGACTGGGGGAAAGAGGGAAGAGCAACAGCCTGGGAGAGATTTTGGGGTCTACCTTCAGCTCAGCTGCCCAGGCAGCGAGTTGCTGGCATTTACTTTGAGTGGGATTGACCAGGGATCAGTTTTCAGGTTTTTACTGAATCTCCTTGCTGCAATACTCCTGCCTGGACGACCTCCTGTACAGGGTCAGCTGAAGCTGAGAGCAGGGAGTGTCAAAGACTGTACACACTATCTTAGTTGAAGTATTTTTTAATATTAAAGTCAATATACTTTAAATCACAGATAACAACAGAATTCCAGTGTCTTGTGTTCTAACACACTTCGGAGCGGGGAGGCCAGACTGTAGGGTTGGGTGCTTTGCCCTCCACCCCGCACAGGGCAGGAGGCAGCTGTGTGGCAGCAGCGGATGCAGACTGTGGCTCCTGCTCCAAAAAGCAGCCAAGCACTGACCGTTACTCGGGACTTAACCACTACCGTGCTGCCTGTCCGCCCATCAGTGAATCCTCCCCTCCCTTGGCCCCCCAGACGCTGAGGTAAGCTTGTTACGTTTGGAATAGAGAAGCACGAGTTGGTTAGACCTGTCCTAGCGTTAGCTCCTTTCTGAAGTTCAAAGGCCAGTTCACTAGGCTGTTCCTCCAGCCATCAGTCATTTTCCTGACGAAAACATACCTGGTTTGCGTTGTTAATGCCGGTTGGAGTTTATTCCAGTTACCTTTATCCCTTCTGCTACGACCAGTTATGACCAGGCAGCCTCAGGCTCAGCTTAGGTGGTTCAGCGCTTGGCTCCTCCTCTTCAGATGTCTCTTTCGGATTTTGATCATCCACTTAACGCTTAACTTGGCGAAGTCCGCTGCCTTAAACAGAGCCAAGAAGATGCCGCAGAGAAGAGCGATCATGTTCCAGGGATTTGCTGTGATTATCTGGAAGAGATTACAACAGTGTTATTCCTCTCACCTGACTCAGCATATGTTATACCTTGTCAGTAACAAACTGTTCCATTGTTCCAAGTGTTTTCTAGCACGATCCTTTACAGTAGAGGTGGGCTGTAGTGCTTTCTCCACCCATCTGCCGTACACCACGGCTTTTCCAATTCCTTCCATCAGGAATTAAAACGCCCTGTACCAGCTGTTAAATTCCTTTTAGGCTGTTTCAGGACAGAATTGTTTCAGACCCAAGATACAGGTAGGTTGCTGGCTTTAAGACTGTACATGAAGTGTGCTGTATTATTTAAAGATACACAGTAGAACCAAGCAGTCACATTGAAGATCTTCCGGAAGCCAAAGCTGAAAGAAGCAACTGCTGGAAAGCCTTGACAAGGCAACACTGCCATGATACAACAGCGGCAACTCTCTGCAGACCTACAGCAAGTAGCTGCTGTCCTGTGTTGAACTACATTTGGTTCAAGAGTAGTCAAGTTTACAACTCTCCTCACACTTCTAGGCACGAGGATGACTTCCAGGATCTGGGATGAAGCAAGCTGAGCCAGGCTTAGGCTCAGGCAGCCGTGAAGTAGTGCTTCGGGCTTACCTTGTCAACGCTGGCCTCTTCAGCGAGAGCAGCACCCCATTCACTAGATCGGGGCAGCTTTCAGCTCAAAGATGGCGGAGGAGCGAACCCCATCTGGGATGGGTTCTGTGCTGGAGGCAGGACTGTGCTCAAGGCCAAGGAAGTGGCTGCACTGAGGACGGTGCCTGGCCCCAGCACAGACACAACAGCCAAGGGGCTGCCTACCCCAGCCTGTCCCCCACGGGCGGCATTCACCCTCGCTTCGGGGCGAGAGAACGGGTTCTGTGCCTTCTGCTGGGGAGGACTTGGGTGGTCAGGTAGGGCCGCTTGCACGGCAAAGCTGTGAACAGACCGTCTGCGCACACGTCACCACTCTGCAGGGGAGGGCAGTGTGCCTGACGCCCTAGAGCACGAGGGAAGCAAGCCCGAGCTCCCGCACACGTGTCCCGGCAGTGCACACCTGCGTACCTTTTAGGCACGCCAGGGACGGATTGGGATCTTGGCTGGACATGGAGCTGGATTTTCAAGGGCTTTTTGTGCATCTGAATACAGTGCCAAATTCTAGTCTAATAATGGATAAAAAATGCACAGGGCTATAGTTACTGCTCTGATCTAGGCCTAGGCTTCTTGCTTGTCAGTTAATGAGTCATTAACCCAGTTTATCCAAGCACACTTCTTTAAGCCCTAAGTTCAGACCCGACGCTACACTTCGCTAGAACACAGGGGCCGTGCGCGTTCTTAGCTACACATCCCACTTGTAGCTGCCAACAGAATTCCGAGCGGCACCAAGCCAAGGAAAGGCATCAGGCAGTCTTGACCTCCGCAGGATACGCATTACTGGATGTAAGGGAGCCTAGATCGAAACCGCAGCGGTAACCTCACTGTTCTCCTGAATTCCTGCGTGGAGTGGGGTAAGAGGCACGTGGATGCACCCCCAAACCCTGAGCGTGTACAGTCGGGCAGCCATTCACGAAGGGACGAGCGTGCTACTCACGTCTTGGACGGTCTGTATGAAAGGATCTTTCCATTCAAACACCACAAAAAACAGCTGGTCGCTTCTCGGGTCAGTCCTCTGGTCAATGTAGGTCACCACACTCGTCTGGGGAGAGGGAAAACACACAGATGTACAGGTTAACTTTCTTCTGTGCAACAGAAACGGCTCGCAATAAGGTGGAAATACCAGACTCCGTAGGGATTTCCACTCACCCTTCCTCTACCTGGAACAATAGGCTCCCAGAACATGGAAAGGGCAGTTTCCTCCTTCTGTCTCATGTCTGTATTCTCTTCCTATTTCTCACTTAGTAGAACACTGCTACAGCATTTTTAACACCAGTAGCCAGGGCCTTCATTTTATTGCAGTTTTTCCCTTTCAAGCAGGGAGATTCCATTTAGAAAATCCATTTATTTGGAGTAATAGGGCATTTGGCAAGTTCTCATGAATGAATGCTAAATTACTTCTGTTTACCACAGAACTACACGATGGTGGCAGGAAGACTGGTTTTGGGGGTTTTTTTTGTTTGTGTTTTTTGGGG
>NW_010248159.1:0-441 GCF_000690775.1 Eurypyga helias | reverse complement strand
TTTTTTTAGATCAGTTGTATAATAAACCAGAAGATGCCAGCAAGTGCAGACTGGAAATGGCAGGGAAGGCAGCCTGGCTGTTAACTGAACCCATCCTCCCCATCACTGCCCACTGACCCCTGAGCACTTTAGCACAATTCCTCCAGGGCACAGTTCAGGGCACCAGATCAGTGTTACAGCCACACGAAACCACAGGCTGAAGAACCACAGTCAGGGAAGTCTGAAGACATCAGGCCTCAAAAAAACATTTATCTCATCTTCTAACACACACCCCAGCCCACAGGGAAACTACACAGGGTTTGTGCACAGGCAGCAACACCACAGTCTGTACTAACCTGCTGGGAGGAGACACTACAACCCACTCAAGAGCCAGACAGTCACCTAGTGAACAGGAAACCACACTGGTGTTACAGCTGCACAAGGAATGGAAGGGAATGCTGG